>NC_067495.1:47468268-47718268 GCF_947179515.1 Apodemus sylvaticus
TATCTTTGTTTTATCTTTGTTTAATAAGTACTTTCCATATAGTGGTTCAGTGGTTTTGACTCTAGTGATAGTGATGGAAGAAATGTATGATTATTGCCTTAATAGAGCTTACATCTAAAGATTCTGATATGTAGGCATGTATTTAATCTAAAATACATGCCAGTATTTGTTGAGGTCTGAAGTATCACTATGCTAGCATTTTATGAGTGTAAAAATTGCTGAAAGTATCATATTTACAAGACAAGTAAGCTTAGTATATTTGTGTATGTGTTTGGGTGGGTTTGTAGTAGGATTGCAGAAATAAAAATCAAACCACTGAATGGTATAGTACAAAAGTACCTGCAAATAATTTTGTGAAAAATTATTTGACACAGCATTAAATGAAAAGTATATTTGTTGGATGTTGGATAATTGTCGGCAAATTTCCACTTTTTTGTTTAGTTAATATATTTTGCTTATCTTCTTAATTTACTTTCAGAGTAAATAATCTGTGCCTTGCCAAAAAAAAAAAAAAAACCCAAAAAAACAAAAAACAACCCAAAACAAACCAATATTTGTCATGGGATTTATCCCATGTACCAGTTAAGCTAGTTTCCTAAAATTAGGTCAGAGCAATCACACTATGATTCCCCTTGGGAAAAGTTAGCATTCAGTTTCAAAAGGTACAATATGGAGTTCCAAGCACAGGTAAAGCTCTATTGCCGAAAGCTTTTTCCCTTTTAAACTATAAACCAGTATTTGAAATATCACTATATAGGGACTATACGTGGGACATACACATCACATATCTGCCCACACACATATAGATATAGAAAAGATTGTGTGCTCTTTTCATCTAGACCTCGAAAGAGAAAGCAGACAAAGAATGAGCATACTGCTAAAATAAAGAACAAAAGGGCCTTGGGTGACCAGCTAAGAAGGCAGGGCTAGTGTATATCAAGGTGTCAGACTTCACTGATGCCTAAAAGAAAATACCTTAGAAGAAAAAGTATTTGTTTTCTCTCTACAAGGAATTTCCTTCTTAACATGTCATACAAACAGACAGGCACAGATGGAATGTTACAAAACCTCTCTTGAGAGAAAAACTGTCAAAGTGAAGGTGGCATTGCCATTCCACTCCTTTTTTGTTAAAGGATGTGATGTTTATCCTGAAAGCAATTGTCCACCAGAGGATATATTTTCACAGTTAGTGCTACTACTTCTTCCATTGGGAATGCTTTGGGATGCCCAAAGAACACAGAACATCTGGACTGCTTAGATAACCAGTAACAGCAATGTATTCTACTTTTTGACAGAAGCATTAAACTCTTATTTTTTAAAAAAACATGATTTGAAGAATATTCTGCTGATGGAAATAAATTTATAAAACACTGTACACATGTAAAACCTAATTGAACTGCAGGGTGCAAATTGGAAAGCACGGATAAATATCAGACTTTTGCTATTATTTTAGTTTGCTTTTTTAAAGGGTTTAATATATTTCTAATTATTGAAAGCTTTAGAAACAACTGTTTTTGGTGAAAGCCATTGGTGATATTTTCCCTCGTGAGAAAAGTTTCATTTGAAATTCTTGGTGTTTTTTAGCGTTAGAGATTATTAGGGCCAAAACAGCAATCACACTGCATGCTGGCTTATTTCTCAAATGGGAATAACAGAAAGCTCTTTTCCTTCTCATGTTTGAATGCTTTTCATCACTCTTCGTTATTGAATGCATAAAGTATTTGGGGAAGATGGTAGAAATTTGGCATTGTTTTTAAATTTGCAAATACTTTATTGAACTTAAAAAAATACCCTATGATGTAATGAGCAGTCTTGGGGTGGGGGACAAGAAATAACAAAATGTATTATTCCTCCTTTGTGGGAATCATTTTGCATTACATTCCAGAATATTCAAATTCATTTAAATTGGGTAATACAATGTCCACTTGTTCGAGGGTCATTTTTTTTTGATACAGGGTCTCATTCTGTAGCCCAGGTGGGCATCAAACTCTAAATGAACCAAGCCTCAGATTTAAGGCAGTTCAGCATTGAGTCTCCCAAATCATGGGATTATAGGCATTATACCACCATACTGGGCTTTTTTTTTTTTTTTTTTTAGAGTTTGGTAGATACCTGTCTATTTTTAAGTTTATGTGGATTAGGCAGCCATGGTAAGGCAGTACTCTGAGCTGCAGTCAAATATAAGGAACTGTAGTTTGTATTTTGCACTAATAGGAGCAAATTTCTGAGGCAAGTTAATATTTAAACCAGAAGAAAATCCCTTGGGAAGAGCAACCACTTCAATTAACTTTCAGTTTTGGCAAAATGAGGCACAAAACTCTTAGAATCTAAAAAATGGCCTAATATATATTATTATGAGTACTTAATATGTTCTTCAAGATTTCTACCCTGAAGCTGAGGGACAATTAGTTTACAAAAGATAAATCTGAAGAACAATGAAGCAGAGACTTGCTCTAGGTTACAAGCAACTGAAGAGTGAAAATTAAAAGACTCTCAAGAAACCCAATTTCTCCATCATAGCTCCTAATTTCTTTTCAGTCATATCATAGTTCAATTAATGATAATTCTTTGCTGGTTTAAAAATGATCATTGGGTGCCTTCCTAAATATGCTGCTGGAATTTTCTCTGAATTTATTTTTAATTCATTTTTATCACATTTAAATGCCCACTTTTAATTTAGAAAACTCAACCTCCACATATATTACTCTTTACTGAGCACATTCTGAAAATAGAACACGAATTCTAAAAGTAGAGACAAATAGCTAACATGTCTCTTACAGATGGCAAATGTATTTTTCAGCACTAAAAATCTAACACAAGTAACCATGGTAATCCATTGGAAATCAACATACTTTTTCCTGCTTTGTGACCTGAGAGAGCAGTTAGCAGTTTTTATGTGTCATGTCAAATTTCTCAGTTTACTGACCTGGTTGTCAAGTTTCGACATCCAGGAACTGCTTATTAAAAGTTCTATCTTTTGAATTGTGTTATGACCCAGTTGTGCCATTTCTCAACCAAATGTAGGAATTCCTAGCCATACAAGTACATACTTAGCATCCTCTCTCCAACAATGTTGCCCTAGGATAGTGGTCTACATCCCTCTGCAAGCAGTGACTTAATTACCACATATTGTTCATATATGCTTAACCCAATGCTGGTATTTTTACATATTTCACAAGTGGAGTTGTTTTCACTCCACAGCATTGGATAAGCCTTCTCCTTTAATCAGCCTGTAGCTATTTCAAGTGGGATAGGAAGCATCAACAATAAGTAGGTAGATTTGATCACAAATAATGAGAATACAAAAGTGATTCTCGGGAAGAGAGTGAGGGGTTATTAGTGGGTATTGATCATGGATATACTATTCTGTCTACTGTCTCTGACTCCATGTATTATGTTGCGGTTATGTACAAGTTTGACATCAGATCCCAGAACAAACAGCTGAAGTGTATATTTTACATCCCAAAGCAGACCTGGCCTACAGGTTCTCCCAGCATCCCTCAGTCCCTACCTGGCATACCCCACCCCTAACCCTAAATTTTCCAGCCCTGGGCTGGGCTGCCCTGCCGCAAGAGACTCTTCCCTATATAATCCAGATGGTTTGACCCCCTTTTCCCCTGTTTTCCTTCTCTGCATGAGCACATTCTCTCTTTCTCTCCCCCTGCCCCACCCCTCTGTCTCCCTATGGCAGCTTCCCTGGCCTCCTTTCTTGGGACCAGTGAACTCGCCCACCTGAGAGCAGCTTCCCAATAAACCACCAGTTATATAATCTAATCTGACATGAATTGGCTCATTTTATTGGTAGAGAAATAGCTAATCAGTGTGTGTGTGTGAATTACATGTTTTGGTGAGTGTCCTTCAAGTAATTTATTTTCTTTTTTAAATGTTTAATTTTAACTTATGTGTATATACATGTTTGTACATATGAGTGCAGGTGCCCATGGAAGCAAGAAGTAGGTGTTTTATACCCTGGAAAATGAGTTACAGGTAGTTGTGGGCTACTCGACAAGAATATTGTGAACTGAACTCTGGTCCTTTTGAAAACTTTAAGTATTTTGAACTGCTAAGGCATTGCTTCAGCCCCCTTTCAAGTGTTTTAAACTGATGTATTTATTTTCCTAAGTGGCATACTTACTGTTTTCTAATACAAAACTCTGAGTTTCAGGAGATTTCCTTTGCCCTCACTTGAGGTTTATTTGAATTTTGTAGCTGCTCTGTAAGATGCTAGGCAGATATTTATGCAAATGAATTACACTTTTGAACATGTAGAAACACTGTCCTGTTGCTTGTCCTATTATGGTTTCTTTTCTTTTCCCCCTTATCATGACCAACAATATCTGGTGCTTCAATTCTGATACTATGGCCATCCTTTCCGTTTATACAGAGGTATGAATTAGCTGAATTCAATATCCAAAATAGGAAATTATCAGTACTTGCTGATTATCATATATTATGAGTGTTGTCGTATATACTCAGTAATTACTATTTGTACAGATTGAACACTTTGGACAGCCTGTTTGTATAGGTAATGTAATATACTATATATTATATATATGTTGTTGAGAAATTTCTGAATGTGTTTTCCTATTAATTCATGGTATATGTAGGAACTGTTTCCAAAAATAAGAGCCTTTTTATTTAAGGAGTTGATCATTCTAATACACAAAGAGAGTTCCCTCTCAGGCATCTCCTGAGAGGAAAATGCATTCTAGGAGGCAAAATGTCATTGAATATGTGATGTAAGTAACCTCATTAAGAACTGAGTGTTAGGGCAAAGGTGTTGACTCTGAAGAAGGAATGAGGCAATTACTTGGATTTAGTCCCACTGACTGGCTATTCTCTGGCTTCATTTCTTTCTCATAGACACATTGAGCTCCAGAAAGCTAGTTATTGTTGAACTATTAGATGATTTCAAGTGCATTAATGGGATCTATTGTGTAGCTAAGATGTAGTATGCCAATTGTGGTCCATAGACAAGTAGCAATAATATCTATAATGAATTTCCTTGAAATTCAAATCTTGCTTACCACCTCAGACTAATGCATCTGAATTGCCTTTCTAATAAGCTCCTTAGGTGATTTGTGAGTAATATAAATTTTATGAAGTACAAAAATAGGGACATCTAGATGGCTTTCCAAATACAGAAACAAATAGCCTGACTGCTGTCAATCCCTGTATATAAACTCTTGTTCTGTTGACTAGATTTAATATGATCTTTGAGGGTTTTCAGGGTAAAAATGTTCAGCTCTTTTACTTTGAATTTCTCTGCTATGAGTACTTAAGATGCTAAAGCCATTTCTTGTAAGTGGGCTTCTCTATTCATATTGTAAACCAGTAGTTCTCATCTTCGGACAATTTTTGTTCTCCGGGGATATTTTGTAATGTTAGAAGACATTTTCATTTTCCATCACTGGAAAAGATACTGTAGGTAAGGGCAAAAGATGCTGCTAAATAATCTATAGTCTACAAGACAGTTCTTGCTACAGGAGAATTTATTCAGCCCAAAATATCAATAGCAACAAAACTGAGAAGCTGTCATAGGTGAAATGTAGATAATTCAGGATACATTTAATCAATCTGTTTGATAGGGCACATTCATCATATTTATTAAGTAGGTTAGGCACATTAAAACATATGACAGAAAAATAAAAGTAAATGTACATTATCAAGAACTTAACATTTTAGTAGAAAACAAAAAGAGATGATAAATATGACCATGCATAATACTATTTTATAGTTTCTTTTCATATTCATGATCAACAGGGATGGCTCAAAACAGAAGTTTATCAATCTGTTTCCCATATTGGTTTTGTTTGAACAAGGTAAGCAGACAAATATTACCTAGGATTATTCACACATAATTTATATATTCTGAGTAATGAACTGCCCATCTTAAGAAGTTAGTTTTTATGCCTGTATGTTTGGTGGCTTTCTTGAAATGTCCTTTATCAAAAAGAACAAAGGTAAAAGATTATTAACATCAAATGAGCCTTCCAGTGATTTTATTTATTTTTCAAAAAGGTCTATTTATTTACTTTTTTATTTATGTGTGAATGTATATGTGGGTGGGGGATAGGCACATAGATGAAGATGTTTAAAGAGGTCAGCAACAGCAGGTTCCCTGAAACTAGAGTTACAGATGGTTGTGAGCTACCTGACATGGGTACTGGGAATCAGACTCACATTCTCTGGAAGAACAGTATATACTCTTAAACACAGAGCCATCTCTCCAGCCAGATTTTATCTCTTTTAACATTAGCAGATAAAAAAAATAAGGAGTTAGAAACTTAGTTTTCACTCAAAACAGAGGGTCAGAGAAGCAAAAAACAAAATGTTATGAGAGAATAATTTGATGATGAAATGTTAAATCTTATATAAAGAAAGAAGCTTTTAGGGACGCTAACTATGATTTGGAAATTCTGTAAAAACACAACTTAAACTCCTCAATACATTGGCATTGCATATGGTAAAACTCATTAAGAGTGACCCTTCTATGCATACCAAGTCTGCCTTCTAGGGAGATTGTACCACATGGAGCACTGGGCTATTGTGATGTCATAGCAGGATTTGGCTTTCAAAATATTCTAATATCAGTGAAACCAAATGGATCCTCTTAAACCTCAAAGAAAAGTTTACATGGTCCCATTATCATATTGAATCTCTTAGGAAATAAATGTGCTAGGCAAACAAAAACAAGAACATGGCAACAAATTATAAAGATGATCTGTTACAAGAAGGGGCAAGCAGGTCACTGGATCTAAAGGCATCTGCTTTAAAACAATGCATCCTAAATTATTTGCACATTAATTTCTTTACTGGAGATATTTCCAGGACTAGGAAATTCATTGAGCAAGTCTAATTCCTATTGATTGCATTCTTGGAGAGAGACAGAGTGCACAGAAGAAGTGAAATGGCTTTGAGGGGAAATAAGAGAAAACCTAGATGTTTATCATTGTTAACTAGCACCACGTCTCTCAAACAGATATTTTTCTTGTTCTACTACCTCATGATGAATGAATTGCCATATAATTGTAATCAGTATAAGAAAACGTATTCAGTCCAGGGTTGTTACTGAAAACTCTTAACATGACAATTCTAAAGTCAAACACTCACAAAAAAGCACAATTCTATTTTAAGATTTTACCATATTTTAATGGTAGCAGTGTAATTTAAAATGGAGATCATGACATTCCAATTAATAATGGTTTTTATTCCCCCTCTTTATTTAATTTTGCAAGTGAACACACTGTTAGGCACATAGGAGATTCTTAATAATTATCATTAAATGTATGAATGAATGAATGAAATTCTTTAGGATAATGCATTCAAATTAAGGTAAATTTATTGTAAGGTAAAATCCAAATAAATGAGGCACAGTTGTTGGAGCTAAAGATGATCATTTTAATGAAAGATAAATTAGAATGCATAGAATTTTTAATGGAACACATGATTGCTGCATCCTTCATTACCCTCATAGTACAGAGTTGAAGCAGAGAAATCTTGTAGTCGCTTGTTAACATTTATTGGGTGCTAAATATGTGTCAGATGCTGTGATAAGTATTGGCACATATGTACATTTAAATCTCAAACTGCTATAAGTGATAGATCACTTAGCATTCCCATTTGATGGAAGACAATTTGAGGCTCACAGAAATGGAGTGGCTTGTCTAAGACAGATCAGTTATAAAGAAGAGTTGAGTCTTGAACACAAGACAGCTTTGTTCTCAATGCCATGCCCTTAACTACAAAAGTGCTTTGTTATAGATTATAAAGATGCCCATATTGAGAGGACATGAAGTATTCATAAAATTTGGGACCAGAAATCATAGTTCACTGACACAAAATTCATCACAACATGAGAAACTGTATTAAAGGATTACAGCATTAGGAATGTTGAGAACGACTAATTTAGCATGATTTTTTATTAGAGAAATGAAAAACATACAAAATGGAGAGAAGAAAGGCTAGAGTTTCGAGGAAAATTGATTGTTTGGTGCATGTCAAGAGAGGCAACAGCAACTAGATACCCAAGCAAAGGTATCTAGGTACATAAATATTCAGAGACTCAGATACAAAATTTAATTAACTATGGGCAGGGATAAGAAATAACTCAGTGGCTACCTGTCCTTTCTGCTGGGGCAGACTCTTGTCAGGGCTGCCAAAGTGAAGACACCATCTCCTGATACATCCTAGAGGACCTCCTGCACTCAGAGAATTTGGCAGGAGTGAAGAGAGGCCTGGGAACACAGGTAAGACTACCCCTCGTGCTCCGAGGAACTCATCTAGAACCCTCAGGTGCGAGCCTTCCAGTTTCTGTCTCCGGCTGGGGACCATCCTCTGCCACAGTGTGCCATATCCAGGTAGCACAGGGAGATAGCTAACCTCCCAGGTCTGTGGAGAGGCCTGAGAGAGCAGAGCTGATCCTGGGCCACAGAGCTTCATACACAAACACCACCACATGAGAGCTGGACTCCCAGGAGTCCCTATATACCTGTGTGCACAGAGAGAAAGGGAATCCCAGGAGTATAAAACACAGGCTTGCAGGACAGATAAGCCACAGTCAGAGACAACAAGGCCCACTAACACCAGGGAAAACCAGATGGCAAAAGGCAAACGCAAGAACATTCCAACAGAGGCAAGGCAACATGGCACCATGCGAACCCAGTTCTCTCACAACAGCAAATCCTGGATAACCCAACACACCAGGAAAGTAAGATCTGGATTTAAAATCACATCTCATAATGCTGATAGAGGACTTCAAGAAGGACATAAATAACTGCCTTAAAGAAATACAAGAGAACATAGGTCAACAGGTAGAAGCCCTTATAGAGGAAACACAAAAATTCCTTAAACAATTTCAGGAAAACACAAACAACCAAGTAAAGGAACTGAACAAAATCATTCAAACCCTAAAAATTGAAGTAGAAACAATAAAGAAATCATAAAGGGAGACAACTCTGGAGATAGAAGACCTAGGAAAGAATTCAGGGCTCATAGATCCAGGCATCAACAACATAATACAAGAGATAGAAGAATATCAGGTGCTGAAGATACCAGAGAAAACACTGACTCAACAGTCAAAGAAAATGAAAAATGCAAAAAGTGTGTAACCCAAAACATCCAGTAAATCCAGGACACAATGAGAAGACCAAATTTAACAATTACAGGTATAGAAGAGAGCAAAGATAGACAACTTAAAGTGCAAGTAAATATCTTCAACAAAATTATAGAAGAAAACTTCCCTAACCTAATGAGAGAGATGCTCATGGACATACAAGAAGCCTACAGAAATCTAAACAGACTGGACCATAACAGAAATTCCTCCTGTCACATAATAATCAAAACAACAAATGCACTAAACAAAGAAAGATTATTAATAGCAGTAAGGGAAAAAGGTCAAGTAACATATAAAGGCAGACCTATCAGAATTACACCAGACTTCTCACCAGAAACTATGAAAGCTATAAGATCCTGGGCTGATGTCATACAGACCCTAAGAGAACATAAATGTCAGCCCAGGCTACTATACCCAGCAAAATTATCAATTACCATAGACTGAGAAAACAAGACATTCCATGACAAAATGAAATTTACACAATATCTTTCCACAAACAGCTCTACAATGGATAATGAGTGGAAAACACCAACAAAAGGAGGGAAACTACACCTTAGAAAAAGCAAGAAAGTATTCTTCTTTCAACAAACCCAAAAGAAGATAGCCACACAAACAGAATTCTGCCTCTAACAACAAAATTAGCATGAAGTAACAATCACTTTTCCTTAACATCTCTTAACATCAATGGACTCAATTCCCCAATAAAAAGACATAGACTAACAGACTGGATAAGTAAAGAGGACCCAACATTTTCCTACATACAAGAAACCCACCTCATTGACAAAGACAGTCACTACCTCAGAGTCAAAGGTTGGAAAATAATTTTCCAAGCAAATGGTCCCAAGAAACAAGCAGGAGTGGCCATTCTTATATCAGATAAAATCGACTTTCTAACAAAAGTTGTCAAAAAAGACAAGGAGGGACACTTTATACTGGTCAAAGGAAAAATCTACCAAGATGAACTCTCAATTCTGAGCATCTATGCTCCAAATACAAGGGCACCCACATTCATAAAAGAAACTTTACTAAATCTTAAAGCACACATTGAACCCCAGACAATAATAGTGGGAGACTTCACCTCCCCACTCTTAGCCATGGACAATTCATGGAAACACAAACTAAACAGAAACACAGTGAAACTAACAGAAGTTATGGACCAAATGGATCTAAAGGATATTTATAGAACATTCCATCCTAAATCAAAAGAATATAACTTCTTCTCAGCACCTCATGGTCCGTATAATTGACCACAAAAGAGGCCTCAACAGATACAGGAATATTGAAATAATTCCATGAACCCTATCAGATCACCATGGTCTGAAGTTTGTTTTAAGTGCAAACAGAAAGGACATCGAACAATTAAAGATTTTTTAGAATTTAATGAAAATGAGGACACATCATACCAAAACTTATGAGACACAATGAAAGCAGTGGTAAGAGGAAAACTCATAGCTCTAAGTGCCTCCAAAAAGAAAATGGAGAGAGCTTACACTAGCAGCTTGACAACACACCTGAAAGCTCTAGAACAAAAAGAAGCAAATACACACAAGAGGAGGAGACAGCAGGAAATAATCAAACTCAGGGCTGAAATCAACCAAATAAAAACAAAAAAAGAAATATACAAAGAATCACCAGGAGCTGGTTCTTTGAGAAAATCAACAAGTTAGATAAACTCTTAGCCAGACAAACCAGAGGGCATAGTACCCAAATTAATAAAATCAGAAACGAAAAGGGATACATAGCAACAGAAACTGGAAATTCAAAAAAATTCATCAAATACTACTACAAGAGTTTATACTCAAAAAATTTGAAAATCAAGAGGAAATGGACAATTTTCTAGATACAAACCAAGTGCCAACGTTAAAACAGGATGAGATAAATCAACTAAATAGTCCCAGATGGGTTTAGTGGAGGAATTCTATTAGATCTTCAAAGAAGACCTAATACTGATACTCTTCAAACTAACTATTCCACAAAATAGAAACACAAGGAACACTACCCAATTTATTCTATGAAATCATAATGATGCTTATACCTAAACCAAAGACCAAACAAGGAATGAGAACTTCGGACGAATTTCCTTTATGAACATTGATGCAAAAATACTCAATAAAATTCAGGTCAACTGAATCCAAGAATACATCAAAACCATATTTCACTACAATCAAGTAGGCTTCATCCCTGGGATGCAGGGATGGTTCAGTATACTGAAATACGTCAATGTAATCCATTATGTAAACAAACTCAAAGAAAAAACTCACATGATCATTTTCATTAGATGTTTAAAAATTATTTGACAAAATTCAGCATTTCTTCATTTTAAAAGTCTTGGAGAAATCAGAAATTCAAGGCCCATACCTAAACATAATAAAAGCAATATACTGAAAACCAGTAGCTAACATCAAACTAAATGGAGAGTAACTTTAAGCAATCCCACTAAAATCAGAGAACACACAAGGCTGCCCACTCTCTCCCTATCTATTCAATATAGTACTTGAAATTCTAGCTAGAGCAATCAGGCAGCAAAAGGAGGTCAAAGATATACACATCGGAAAGGAAGAAGTAAATATATCACTATTTGCAGATAATATGATCTCATACTTAAGTGATCCCAAAAATTCCACCAGAGAACTCCTAAAGCTAATAAACAATTTCAGCAAAGTGGTTGGATATAAAATTAACTCAAACAAATACTCTACTCAAAGGATGAACAAGCTGAGAAAAAAATTAAGGAAATGATACCCTTCAAATAGTCACAAATAATATTACATACTTGGTGTGACTTTAACCAAGCAAATGAAAGATCTGTATGACAAGAACTTCAAGCTTCTGAAAACAGAAATCAAAGAAGATCTCAGAAGATGGAAAGATTTCCCATGCTCACTGATTGGTAAGATTAGTATAGTAAAAATGGCCATTTTGTCAAAAGCAATCTACAGATTCAATGCAATCCCCATTGAAATTACAAATCAATTCTTCATAGAGCTAGAAAGAGCAATCTGCAAATTCATTTTTAATAAAAAAATAACTGAGGATAGTGAAAACTATTCTCCACAACAAAAGATCTTCTGGGGGAATCACCATCTCTGACCTCAAGCTCTACTACAGAGCAATAGTGATAAAACTGTATGGTATTGGTACAGAGTCAGGCAGGAAGATCAATGGAATAGAATTTAAGACTCAGAAATGAACCCCCATACATATTGTCACTTAATATTTGACAAAGTAGCTAAAAACATCTAGTGGAAAAAAAGATAGCATTTTTAACAAATGGTGCTGCATCAACAGGAGGTAAACATGTAGAAAAATGCAAATTGACCCATTCTTACATTCTTGTACAAAGCTCAAGTCCAAGTGGATCACAGACCTTCACATAAAACTGGATACACTGAAACTTACATAGGAGAAGGTGGAGAAGAACCTTGAACACATGGGCATAGGGGAAATTTCCTGTACAGAACACCAATGGCTTATGCTCTAAGAACAAGAATCGACAAATGGGACCTCATAAAACTGCAAAGCTTCTGTAAGGCAAAGGCCACTGTCAATAGGACAAAACAGCAACCAACAGATTGGGAAAAGATCTTTACCAATCCTACATCTGATAGAACACTAATACCCAATTTATACAAAGAACTCAACAAGTTAGACGCCAGAGAGTCAAATAACCCTATTAAAAATGGGGTACAGAGCTAAACAGAGAGTTCTCAACTGAGGAAACTTGAATGGCTGTGAAGCAGCTAAAGAAATGTTCAGCATCCTTAGTTATCAAGGAAATGCAAATCAAAACACACCTGAGATTCCATGTCACACCAGTCAGAATGCCTAAGATCAAAAACTCAGGGGACAGCTGATGCTGGCTAGGATGTGGAGAAAGAGGAACACTTCTCCATTGCTGGTGGGATTGCAAGCTGGTACAACCACTCTGGAAATCCGTTTGGTAGTTCCTTAGAGAGTTAGACATAGTACTACTTGAGGACTCAGCTATACCACTCCTGGGCATATATGCAGAAGATTCTCCAATATATTCCACTATGTTCATAACAGCCTTATTTAAAATAACCAGAGGCTGCAAAGAACCCAGATGTCCCTCAACACAGGAATGGATACAGAAAATGTGGTACATTTACACAATAGAGTACTACTCAGCTATTAAAAACAATGAATTCATGAAATTCTTAGGCAAATGGATGGAGCTAGAAAATATCATCCTGAGTGAGGTAACAAAAGAGCACACATGTTATGTACTCATTGATAAGTGTATATTAGCCCAAGAGTTCAGAATAAACAAAATATAAGTCACAGACTACAGGAAGCTCAATAAGAAATAAGACCAAAATGTGGGTGCTTTGTTTTTTTCTGAGAAAGTGAGCAAAATACTCACAGGAGCAATTATGGAGACAAAGTGTGGAGGAGAAACTGAAGGAAAGGCCACCCAGAGACTGTTCTATTTGGGGATTCATCCTATAAACAGTCACCAAACCCCACACTATTATGGGTAACAAGAAGTGCTTACCGAAAGGACCTTGTTATGGCTATCTATGGAGGGGTCATGTCAGAGCCTTACAGATCCAGAAGCAGATACTAGCAGCCAACCATTGGACTGAGAGCAGGGTCCCCTATGGAGAAGCTGGAGGGTGGACTGGAGGAGCTGAAGGGGTTTACAGCCCCATGGGAAGAACAACAATGTCTGCGAAGCAGATCCCCCAGGACTCCCAGGGACTAAACCATCAACCAAGGGGCACACATGGTTCCAGCTGCAAGTGTGGTGGAGGAATGCTTTGTCAGGTGTCAGTAAGAGGAGAGGTCAGGTGAAAGCTAGATAGATGTCTGGGGAAACTGAGGTGGGGGGAGGTGGGAGAGGGTTGGGTAGAGGGGCATCTTCTTGGAGGCAGGGGTGGGAGGAGGGGTTAGGGGCTTTCTAGGAGGGGGAAACCGGGAAAAGGTATAACATTTGAAATGTAAATGAAGAATATATTCAATAAAAAATAAAAAAAAAACGAAAGAAACATCCCAGTAACTGACATGTAAACCTTTACTTTTGTTCTTTTACATTTATTTTTTTTAAATTGAGAATTTCATTCATGAATACTAAATTTGCATAATTTCTACCCTCCTTTTACACCTTCCAACTTCTACAATCCCATCATTCCCTCTCAAATTCATGATATCTTCTTTAATTATTGTTACACACACAAACACACTCACACACACACACTCACACACACACAGAGCTAGGTAGCATCTTTTAGACAATACAACAATCTTGCAGCCATGATATCTCAAAAATATGCTTTCCTAAACAAATTCTACATAATAAAAATGTCAGGGAAAATTTCATAAGTTTCTATCCTTAGATGAAGAACTGTTTAGTTCTTTTTGAAGCCAGTATTTAACTATCTTTCTAGGCCAGGCACTAGCAAATTTAAGTGAAAATAGGCAGCTTCTCAGAGTAAGGAAAAAGTCAGGACACTCATAGACAAATAGGACCTCATGCCCCTTCAGCTTCTCTCTTTCTCTCTCTCCCTCTCCCTCTCCCTCTCTCTCTCCCTCTCCCTCTCCCTCCCCCCCCCCTCTCTCTGACATGGTTCTAATTTCCTAAGTACATTTTGAAAGGATATAGAAGTTAAAATCTTTAGATATTCTTAAGGCAGGATTTTCACTGCTCAAATTTCCTGGTAGATTTCAGCTGACTTAATAAAATCATGATTGTTTTCCAAATAAAGATACGAGGGCTAATAATAATATAGCATTGAGCCTACCTTAAATGTAGACTCACTTGATTCACAGGAGTATTCTTTTCAAGTCCATACTGTAACTCATTGTAGGGTTGAAATCATGTTACGTCAACAACATTGAACAAAAAGGACCAGTGGAGGAAATATGTTTAGAGAACTTTGGATAAAGTTTTATCTGTCAGAAGTGACAGTTCTGAGGGCTAAAGATCTAAATAAGCTGTTTTCAACCTCTGGGTCATAGCCCCACCAGAGGTCTGATTCATTCAACTCATTCAGAGGGGTCACCTAAGATCATTGGAAAACAGCTATTTACATTATGATTCTTAATAGTAGAAAAATTACAGTTATGAAGTAACAAAAATAATTCTATGGTTGGGGGTCATCACAACATGAGGAGCTGCATTAAAGGGTCTCAGCATTTGGAAGGTTGAGAATCACTGAATTAGATGAAACAAATATTCTACAATAGCTCTACAAAAATATTTTAAAAGAAAGATTTTGAAAACTTTTAAGTTAGGGAAGTCTTAAGTTGGTGTCAGAGACACAAGGCTAACAATGGCAGCTTCCAGTTGTTTTTCTGAGCATTGGTCCTCTGAGAAATGTAGAAAATTATTTGATAATTGCATAATTCACGCTGTGACAGAAATCTGATAGTCTCAGAGAACTTATGATTGAAAATTCAAACCCATGGGATCATATTTGTCATGTTCTCTCTTTTTGAACTTTGTCATGGTGGTGAAATTATAAGTATGCCCTATGCTGACGAATTTCCTTATTTTCCTGATGGGTGTTGTCATTCCATAGAATCAGCCCTTTGAGAGATTATATCCATTATTGCCTTTGCAAGGGAAGACTCATTTGCTCCAACATTCTTACAAAGAAGGTGCACATTCACTTTAAGAACAGACTTTCAGAGTATACAGATTAGAAGGACTCTTCGGGAATGCTTTTGTCTTTTGTTTTTTAATTTTATTCGATATATTTTTTATTTACATTTCAAATGATTTCCCCTTTTCTGGTCCCCCACTCCCCGAAAGTCCCATCAGTCCCTTCCCTCCTTCTGTTCTCCATCCCTTACCACTTCCCTGTTCTGGTTTTGTCTTATACTGCTACACTGTGTCTTTCCAGAACCAGGGGCCACTCCTCCATTCTTCTTGTTCCTTATTTGATGTGTGGATTATGTTTTGGGTATTCCAGTTTTCCAGGCTAATATCCACTTATTAGTGAGTGCATACAATGATTGATCTTTTGAGACTGGGTTACCTCACTTAGTATGATGTTCTCTAGCTCCATCCATTTGCCTAAGAATTTCATGAACTGCTGTTGCTATAAATACAAATTTGGAAGAGTATCGTGGGAAACAAGTATTTGAGAGCAACTAAAATTGGCCACATTTGTTTTCCTCATATTCAGATAATCAGTCATTAGTGACATTTATTATTGACTAATTTTCTTGATTTCTCAAAACTGTGCTTTTCTTTAATTGGAAACTTTAGTATCTTTGTATGCTTAACCTTAGGCTAAATATGCTAGAAGTATCTTAGAGAGTGTCTGATTCTTACTAACTGCAAACGTGACTGAAAAAATAAAGCTTTATTAGCTTTACCCATGCATCCAGTATATTGTCAATCCTGTGTGTTTACAATAATCCCTTAAGTGTCATCTTTGCCTTACTCCTCATGGAAATACATATTGTCCAAACTAATAGATTTAAAATTATTTTTAGATTTATTTTATTTTATATTTATGAGTATTTTGCATGCATGTGTACATGTGTAAAGCATGTGCACCTTGTGCCCACAGATGTCAGAAGAGGCTATCAGATCACATAGAAATGAAGTTATAAATTGTTGTTAGCCACCATATGGATGCTGGCAACTGAACTCAGATTCTCTGCATGAGAATCAAGTGCTCTTAAATCACCAGCACCCAACCTATTAGATTTTTAAGATGTGTCCTAACCTTTTCTTCACTAGTTCAATTCTTAAGGACTAATTTAAACTCTTCATTTAAAGTATATTCAAGGGAGTTACAGGAATGAAGCATATAAGTGAAGAACGAGTGCATGATGAAATGAAGGTTCAGCAGGGTCATGGACTATTATCAAACATCTGATTGCTAGGGAAAGAGCAATTGAAAGTTTAAACTAGAGCCAATGGATAGAAAAGCAGAGAAACTGAGATGCTTTCAAACAGATTCATTCAAATCTAGAATAGATTTTCTAGAGATGGAATGTGATCCAGTATAAGCTGACTGGCTATTTTGAAGGGTCTGTGGCAGGATAAATAGTTAAGTCTATGGTCCACTGAAGTTACTTTTATATTTCTGTACATACACAGGGCCTCACTAAAATTCCTTCATTGTGTGACTATTGGCAAAGTACAGGAAGAGATGTTACTAGCTGCTTCTTCCTTTTTTTTTTCTCCTCACATTACAGCATTATATGCTACTTTAATATTATAGTCACCTTGGCAGTCAAGGTACCTATTTTAATAGCTTTCAGCAACACTATTCAAAGAGAATCTATTTCCCAATAAGGTAGGGAACAGTCTTCAGTGTTCTCTTTCTTTTCAAACCTCAAAGACTCTAGGATTGAAGATGTGCTTTGAAATTAAAATCAGTGTAAATCTGCTGAGTAAGAGAGTATCAAGTGTACTTGGAATAAGTAAACTAAAATGTTTTAACTTAGCAAAAAGGAGAAAAAATATTTTCTCCTCTAATGTCCATGAAAATGTCACCAAGTCACACATTTTATTTTATTTTTTATTCTTTTTTTACTTTTTTTTTATTTTTTTAAGATTTATTTTTTTTATTTACATTGCAAATGATTTCCCCTTTTCTGGGTTCCCACTCCCCGCACTTCCCATAAGCTCTCTTCAGTCCCCCTATTCTTCCATCCACCCCTTCTCACTTCCCTGTAAGTCACACATTTTATAATCATCTATAATTTTAAACAATTGAAACGCAACACACACATACACACACACACACACATGGTGTATAAACTGATTAGCTGTGGGGAAAATTTACTATATCAGACACTACCCTTAACTACAACCTATATTACATATAGTACCTTACTATTAATCATGGGATAATATTATGTATGTAAAAACTATCTGAGGGTAAAATGTCAAGAAATACTGTATTGAATTCGTACACCCAGACACTCCAAGACTCCCAGGGACTGAACCATCAACCAAGGGATACACATGGTTCCAGCCAAAAATGTGGCAGAGAAATGCCTTATTCGGCATCAGTGGGAGCAGTCTTTGGTCAGGTAAAGGCTCAATAGAGGTCCCAACAAAGGGAAACAGATGGGAGGAAGTGGGGGGGGGATTTGGGAGTGTGTTGGGTAGAGGGGCATACACTTGGAGGCAAGGGGTGGGAGGAAGGGTAGGGAATCATTGGGGAGAGGGGATTTTGGGAGGGGGAAATTGAGAATGGTTTTACCATTGGCAATGTAAATGAAGAAGATACTCAATAAAAAAAAAGATTAAAAAATTAAAAAAAAATAATTCATCAGACACAGTTCTTGAACTAATGGAACAACCTGCCAATCATGATACACTTTACTGAATTAAAATTGAAGTTATTTTAATGACCTAATGTCTATTTCTAATACCATTTCACCAAACATTTTCTGTGTATAAGGGCTGTATCCAGCCCTTCCTATTTGTTATTTTTGTTATCTTTATAAAACTCTGAAGAGTTGATAATATTTTCTTCACTTCACATGTCGTAAACTGACATGAAAACAATTATATCATGTTATATATTTGATATTAAAGCAAGGCAAAGAATCCAAAGTTGACTGGAGTTTGATTTAGTCATCCATCTAAGATGCTCTCTTCTTTTGTATTAGTCATTGTCCCTTTGTGATTTGCCATTGCCAACCATTCTAAATTTTAAAGAAATCTGCATATAAATGATGAAGATGTTAACTGCTAAATGATCTTTAGACTTACAAAACCCAGAACAGCTGGATGCCCTTAGACCAAATCAAGATGTGTCCTTTTATATTCCAGTTCTGTGCATCAGCACACAAAAAGAATGCAGCTTGTTTTGAGGATTAACTCTAGGCCAGTCATATTAATTAAAAAAATACAGAAACTGGTACAGGAGGTCAACTTCATTCTTCTGGAGTGGGAGTTACATACTCCAGGATAGGGAATTGTTTTGGGCAATAACAACTTGTAGAAAAGAACTGTCTTTCCCGTTGTTTCTTGTCTCTCCCTTTCCTATCCCTAAAAACCCAGTTTTATACCTGAGTTCTCTAAAAACATTGGGGCAAGCAGTCAGGTGCTAACCCTTAATCAAACCTGGCTTTCTTCTACCAGATTTAACCTCTGAGAACTGGCTTTTAAACAGGGTGTTGGCAAGCACGAGTCAGTTAACACCTTCATGGCCATAGTGCTAATGGGCTTGTTTTACTTGTGCTATGTTCATGGAGAAAATCGTTTTTAAAAGGTAGTTTTCTTTTACTAGATTCTAATGATTTCCCTTCTATGGATCATTCATCTCCTCCCTCAAGCAAAGGTTCCACTCACCTCGTTTATGAAGGAGAACACTGGCATGTCGACGTCCATTCCCATTTTCAACATAACAGGAATAGTTCCCCAGGTCACCTTCCTCCACAGAGTCAACAATTAATGAGATAGAAACTTCCTGTTCTCCAAGATGTTCCTTAAGAATTCTAAAACATAAAGAAAAACGCAACAAAACCCCACACAAACGTACACACACATGAAAAAGAAAGAATTGTACATGAATTTGATTCTGATGAAAATATACCTACAGAGTTTGTGCTTCAAGTCTGGCTATGAATTGATGCTAAGTTAATTAAATGATATCATGCCCTGTTCTTCTTCACTTCTAATGAAGAAACTTGTCTTTGCAGATGCTAATGAACTAGCAGTTAATTATCTCTCATAGCAGGACAATCAGACTGTCATAACAAAGAGGTGAGAGAGACCTTGAAGAAAAGTTTACAAATTGCTTTTCCTTTAAGAAGAAATATGATTTAAAAATGAGATAAGAGATTCTAAAATGTTAGGCTGGAGGCCTAATTATATATCAGATTATTTTTTAACAAGACTAAGAAAGAAAGAAATTTTCTGAATTATTTTGACATATCAGTTGAAACCTCCAGCCTGACTTATTTTTTTCTAATAATACAAATGAGATGCACAGTTTTAAAGAAATGTGAAACTGTAAACCCGTAGACTAAAATTTCTGGTATTTAGTTCTGACTTTTAAAATAAATGGTAAATGTTCACTAATCTGACTTAAGATTATTTAGCATTCTCTTAAAACACATGAAAAATTTTCTTAAACTAGGTTTCCTTTTTCCTGCTTTCAATATTCTTAGTTCCAAACTCCTGCCTGGATAATGTGTGTGTGTGTGTGTGTGTGTGTGTGTGTGTGTGTGTGTATGTGTATGTGTGTGTGTGTTTATACATACAAATATTATATATATAAAATTAGATAAACAAATTTCTAGAGCATTCATCCAGTTCATATAGTCAAAGTTGGAAAGTTTAGGTTTATGGTACTTCTTTAATTTTAAAAATGGAAAAAGGATTGGTAAAAATGAAAACATTTTAAATATGAAAGATGGCAAGGAAAGATTTTTGTCCACTTTGGACAATTGCCCATGTGGATCTTCCTGAATCAAATTGGAGCTCTCCTCCAGTAAGATATTGTGTATTTGCTGTCAGAGATAAGATCCCAATAGAAATGATCTCCTATGACAGTTTTATATGTTTTTGCTTTGTACTGAAAGACATTTTCTTATATTTTTGTGAAAGTTTTAAAAGTCTTGACATTTAAAAAGGAGAACCACTGCTTAAATCCCTACATTATGTCAGAAGACACAAGCTTTATATGGAAGAATATTTTAAAAAAAATAGTCATCATTTGATTTGCTTATAATTTAGTTATCCTTATGAACATCTTTGCTCATTTGATTTGAACTAATTCTTCATATCCAAATACAATTTGCTTCACCATTGAAAACCTTCTTGCTTAAATATAAGTGAAAAAATGTGTAACTGTATTTAAAAAAGTATGATGATTATGCTCTCAAAATATATATGTAAAAATTTAAAGGTTTGTTCTCCTATTATTTTCTCTTCATAAATATTAATACCTTAAAGCAGAATATTTGTGTATCTTCTATTAACCCATCAAGCTTTATGTATGCTACTTGGTAGCTTTGAGGTATGTACTAGCATTCACAGAAAATAAAAGGTTGTACTTCACTCTATGTAGTGCCTTGCTGATGGTTCCTTTCAGAATTCCTTTTTAGAGATGATCTCATTCTAGCTCAAGCTGACACTGAACTCACCAGGTGACCCAAGTTAGTGTAGACTTTGTGGTAAAGTTTGTGTCTGAGCTTCTCAAGCACAGTATTTACAGACATTAGCCACCATGCTTGCTTCCTCTCAGCAACCCTCAAAAGTAGATTTTATAAATTAAAAGGACAATGATTTTTCTAACGTTAAAATAGGCTTCAATATTTTCCACTGGTTTGGGTTTAGTGTACTACTAGAGATATGTCCCTTTTTAAATGATTCTTAGGTAGAGAAGTGGGGTTTGTTTGTGGATATTGTTAAGACATACTATATGAATCCCAAAGAATTAATAATAAAAATATTTAGAACAAAGAATTACTCTTAGATTCTTTGTATATGATGTTCACATTTTAAAATTTCATAAGCAGCCTCAACAATTCTTTGTTTGGTATAAAGTATTACAGAATTTCTGTTATGATAACTGAAAGATAAACTAGTAACTTTTGTTGTTTTGGCTCACCCCTCCCCTGCTTAACAAAGCAAATGTTAACTCAACTCCACATGTTTAAAAGTAGAAAAATTATTTTACCTAATGTCACTTTCCCAAACTCTATTTTCATCCAGATCTTCAATAAATTTCTCTCCTTTCATCCAGTAAATTAAAGGACTGACCTCTCCACTGTACCCAAAGAAAGCTCTGCAGGTGAGGTTGGCTGAGCCACCTGTGGAGAAAAGTGATGGAAACACAACATAAAACCATTTGTATCCATTTAAAACAAAATGAAACAAAACAAATTGACTGGTAAGAATGGGAACATTTTCATTGATTTAATGAAACAGCTAAAAGAATAATTGATCAAGCATTTTTCCATCGTTGTCAAGTTTATCAAAAGTGTCATTTTTACAGAATATTTTCGTTAATGAAATGAGAGTTACTTGTGAGATTTAGAAGAACATCTATTATCCTATAGAATGTTCTTCAGTTGAGGCTTAGGGATGTCTTCTCATGATTAAATCGAGTTTATGAATTATTGGGACAAATCACAGAAGAGATATGTCCTTCTCAAGGAATTACATCAAAGGGTATATGGAGAAACAAAACAGAATCCTTGCCTGAGGGGACAATGCAAGTATAGCTCATAGATTCAATAGTGCTTCCTTAGAAGCACTTAAAACTTTGACCCCATAAGGAATAATATTTTCTTAGCAATGTAACAAAATCACATTAAGATGTGAAAAATCATGATAATAAAAATATGGGATATTCACTGAGGTAAATCACAATTATGTATGTAAGAGATGGTTGTTTTCACTATTTTACTTCCTACACTCAGTCCATTTTTATGTATAGTGCTATATATGGTTAATTGGGTACTTTAATTGGGTAATTTAAATTTAATAAGGTAAATTTAAATTATTGACTAAAAGGTAGAAGTGGATCTAATATCTGCAGAATAATAGATTTATTAAGAATCTTTTATGATTGGGTTACCTTACTTAGGATGATATTTTCCAGATCCAACGATTTGCCTAAAAATTTCATGAATTCATTGTTTTTAATAGCTAAGCAGTATTCCATTGTGTAAATATATCACATTTTCTGTATCCATTCCTCCACTGAAGGTCATCTGGGTTCTTTCCAGCTTCTGGCTATTATAAATAGGGCTGTTATGAACATAGTGGAGCATGTGTCCTTATTGCATGCCCGGGGAATCCTCTGGGTATATGCCCAGTAGCGGTATAGCAGGGTCATCGTGTAGTATCACACCCAGTTTTCTGAGGAACCGCCAGACTGCTTTCCAGAGTGGTTATACCAGCTTGCATTCCCACCAGCAGTGGAGGAGTGTTCCTCTTTCTCTACATCCTCACCATCACCTGCTGTCTCCTGAGTTTTTGACCTTAGCCATTCTGACTGGTGTAAGGTGAGATCTCAGGGTTGTTTTGATTTGCATTTCCCTAATGACTAATGAAGTTGAGCATTTTTTAAGATGCTTCTCAGCCATTTGAAGTTCTTCAGTCATCCTAAGTGAGGTAACCCAATCACAAAGGAACACACATGGAATGTAGTCACTGATTAGTGGATATTAGGTCAGAAGCTCTGAGTACCCAAGACACAATTCACATATCAAATGACTCCCAAGAAGAAGGAATGAGAGTTCCCTGGTCCTGGAAAGGCTTGATTCAGCATTATAGGGCAGTACCAGGACAGAGAAGTAAGAGCGTGTAGATCAAAGAATGGGAAGAGGGAAGAGGGCTTATGGGACTTTTGGGGAGGGGGGAACCAGGAAAGGGAAAATCATTTAGAATGTAAATAAAGAATATAGAAAAAATAGAATCTTTTACCTTTCACAATAGTCTTATTTACTTTTGCCATCAGTGTACAACTGAAATAGTCTATCTGTAATTAGTTATATGAACTTTCTGGCTTCAAGTGGAACATAAGAGTGGGATATGAGCCCAGCAAGAGCCTACCCCAGTAATATGAATGTAAGAGAACACAGAGGCATGATTGCCAAAAGATGAACTGAAAAGTGTGCTGCCATTTAGAGTAACCTAACTTACCCAATTAGATGTGACAATAAATTATGATAATAGTCTGTATGCCTCTGTACTCACTGGGGCCCGAGAAGGTGGTTCCTAAGGATTGAAGGCCTTATAACTAAGCTATAACTAGGGATGGAAATCTCTCAAACTGTGCTTAGGACATCTACAGCATAAGAAAAGAGGAAAGTGCAATGTGCTCAGCTGTCCTGTTTTAAAGAGCAGTCATAGGCATTTGTGCACTTGGTTCTACATGTTCAATAACAAAAATGTTATCATTGGCTAAAATCAGTATCACTGTTTGAATTTTGTCAGCTGTACAAGAAATAAATCTAAAACATCTGTTCTAATATTTTAAGACATTAGTCTTTTACATTTGCTCATGTTTTTATATTTTCTACTAGATCCTTAAAAAATATGTTTCTATATGTAAGAGTCATTCAGCATTGTTGAACTAGATCAGGCAAGCCAAGAAAATAGCTACAAGATTTTCAGAATCAAGAATGAAACATATTCCAAGTGGAATACTCCTGTAATCTCAGGATTTGAGAAGTAGAGGCAAGAAAATGTCAATCCTGAGGTCAGCCTAGATTATATTTCACATTCTTGGCCAACCTGGGATATTATGCAGGAAGACTCTGTCTTTAAAATGTCTAAGTGTTGACTCTTTAGGTTAGTAAGAAAGTGCTCACATAGCATATTCCAGGCCCTGGGTTTAATACTTAGCAATGGAAAAGAAAGTTTCTTTATTATTACTCCTTTTACACAAACATGTTTAAATGATGTAATATTGAATTTACTTCTTGTGATGGCTATTCCTGGATGTTAATTTGACTATAACTGGAATGAACTACAATCCAGAAATGGAGGGCACACCTGTGGTCCAGATCTTGAGGCATAGTGTCCTTGAAAAGCTTATGCCCAGGCAAGGAGGTACACACTTTCAATCCCAGGAGTCCTGGACAACAGATATTTGAGTTCAAGGCCAGCCTGGGAAAGAGCAAGTTCCCAATCCAGGCATGGTAGTACAAATCTTTCATCTGGGCTATACCTTCTGCTATAGGCCTACATAGGGATGAAGGAAGAATGAAGGCTCACTCTGGCTACTTGCACTTCTTTGCCAGTCTATCTGTTGGAACTTACTTCTTCAGGGTTCCAGCTTATACAGAAGACCAGCTGAAACAACTAGTCTCTTGGGACTGAGAAACTACTAGATTCTTGAACTTTCCATTCACAGCTGCCCATGGTTGTGTTAGTTGGACTGCAGACTGCAAATCATTACACTAAATTTCCTTTATATAGAAATGCATTCCATAAGCTTGTGACTTTAGAGAATCCCAACTTAACACACTACCAGGGAACATTTTACAAAAAAAGATAACTGGACATCAATATTGTTGATTACTACTCAAGCACGTATTTCTATAGAATGTATAATGTGAAATTAATTTTAAAGGAAGTATTCTTTGTAGTTTTTGAGACAAGGCTTTCCTTTGTAAGCCATGCTGGATTTAAACTTAGGGCCATCTTGCCTCAGCTTTTCTAGTGGTGGAATTACAGTTGTGTGCATTTTTATACCTGGACATGCATTTAAGATTTTAGGAGAGTCATTATTTTTTATGCAACTGAAATGCCTGTTAGCATGTCAATGTAGTCATAAATCACCAACAAATGTCAAACAGAATAAAGATATATAACTTAAAAGGCACATATCAATAATGTACACAATCTGTTATTTGAAAGATCAAGGTTAAGTTTTGAGATGAGATTCAATGTCTGCAAATAAATAAAAACCTCTAGAGATTGTCTAGATTTACAGTTCAATTTTGCTAAATGTGCATAGATTGTAAAATGGGTAACTGAACTTTCCAACTGGGCAACTGACACCACAGTCAAAAGACTTCCTCTGGTGCTCTGTTGCATGCAGGGCAACTGGCCCAGCAGACAGAAAACCTCCATGGAGTTCTGCTGCACATGTGAAAACAGAAACCACAGTTCATAGGACCCCCTGGAGAACATCTTCACACAAGATGACAGCTTGACTGCTGAAGACCCAACAGTCTGAAGGCCTCCCAGAAGATCTACTGCAGCCAGATCAACAGCTTCTCTGACCATCTGAAGATCCCCCAGTTGGAAGGTGCCACAGGGTGTGTGCTACAGCCAGGGACACAGGCCTACCAGGAGACCTGAAGCAACCCAGGGACAAAAGAGGCAGACTCCAGACAGAGTCACGCAGACCAGCAAACACCAGGGATAACCAGATGGCAAGAGGCAAGTGCAAGACCATAAGCAACAGAAGCCAATATACATGGGCATCACCAGAACCCAGTTCTCCCAACCACAGCAAGTCTTGAATACACAAAGAAAACTGAAAATCAAAAAGCTGACCTAAAATCTTATCTCATTTTCATCTTACACCACTCAGAATGCCTAAGATTAAAAATTCAGGAGACAGCAGGTGTTGGAGAGGGTGTGGAGAGAGAGGAACACTCCTCCACTGCTGGTGGGGTTGCAAATTGGTACAACCACTCTGGAATCAGTCTGGCGGTTCCTCCGAAAACTGGGCACCTCACTTCCAGAAGAACCTGCTATACCACTCCTGGGCATATACCCAGAGGATTCCCCACCATGTAATAAGGATACATGCTCTACTATGTTCATAGCAGCCCTATTTATAATTGCCAGATGCTGGAAAGAACCCAGGTATCCCTCAACAGAAGAGCGGATGCAAAAAATGTGGTATATCTACACAATGGAGTACTATTCAGCCATTATAAACAATGAATTCATGAAATTCTTAGGCAAATGGATAGAGCTAGAGAACATCATACTAAGTGAGGTAACCCAGACTCAAAAGGTGACTCATGGTATGCACTCACTAATAAGTGGATATTAACCTAGAAAACTGGAATACCCAAAACATAATCCACACATCAAATGAGGTACAAGAAGAAAGGAGGAGTGGCCCCTTGTTCTGGAAAGACTCAGTGAAGCAGTATAAGGCAAAACCAGAACGGGGAAGTGGGAAGGGGTGGGTGGGAGGACAGGGCGAGAGAAGGGGGCTTACGGGACTTTCAGGGAGTGGGGGGCTAGAAAAGGGGAAATCATTTGAAATGTAAATAAAAAATTATATCGAATAATAAAAAAAATCTTATCTCATAAAGATAAAGTCCTTTAAGGAAGATGTAAATAATTCACTGAAAGAAATACAGGAAAAAACAGGTAATCAGGCAGAAACCCTTAAAGAGGAAACAAATAAATCCCCTAAAGAAATACAGGAAAACACAATCAAACAGGTGAAGGAATTGCATAAAGTGGCCCAGGACCTAAAAGTGGAAGTACAAACAATAATGAAAACATAAATGGAAATGCAAAACCTAGGAAACAGGTTAGGAATTAGAGATGTAAATATCACCAACAAAATATAAGAGATAGAAGAAAGAATCTTAGGTGTAGAACATACATTAGAAGAGATTTGGACAACTGTCAATGAAAATTCAAAACACAAAAAAACTCCTAGCCCAAAGCATCCAGGAAATTAAGGACACAATGAAAAAAAAATCTAAGAATAATTGGAATAGAGGAGAACAATGACCCCCAGCTCAAAGGTCCAGTAAATATCTTCAAAAATATCATAAAAAAAAAAGTCCTCAGCCTAAAGAAAAAGATGGACATAGAGGTACAAGAAGCCTAATAAATGGGATCAGAAAAGAAAATCCTCTTGTCACAAAATAATCAAAACACCAAACACACAGAACAAAGAAAGAATATTAAAAGCTGCAAAGGAAAAAAGGACCAAGTAACATACAAAGGCAGACCTATCAGAATTATACCAGACTTCTCAACAGACACTATGAAAGCCAGAAGAACCTGGTCAGAGATCATGCAGACTCTATGAGAACATAAATGCCAGCCCAGGGTACAATAACCAGTAAAACTCTCAATTAACAGAGATGGAAAAGCCAAAATATTCCAGGAGGAAACTAGATTCAAATAGTATCTATCTACTACCAATCCAGCCCTTCAGAGGATCCTAGAAGGAAATCTCCAAAATAAGGAATGTACCTGCACCAAAGAAAAGAGAAGATATTAAGCATCTCTCTCTCTCTCTCTCTCTCTCTCTCTCTCTCTCTCTCTCTCTCTCTCTCTCTCTCTCTCTCACACACACACACACACACCCCACACACACAGACACACAGACACACACACACACACACACACAAAGCCAAAAGGAGAGAACCACAAGCACATAAAGTCACCTACAAAAACAAATATAACAGGAACCAACAATCATCTGTCTTTAATATCTCTCAAAATTAATGGACTCAAATGACCTATAAAAGACATAAACTGTCAGACTGGATTCACAAACAAGATGCAGAATTTTGCTGCATACAAGAAACATACCTCAATAAAAAGACAGACACTATCTCAGAGTAAAAGGATAGAAAAAGATCCTCCAAGCAAATGGTCATAGGAAACAAGCAGGAGTTGCCATCCTAATATCCAATAAAATAGTCTTTCAGCCAAAAGTTATCAAGTGTGATAAGGAAGGGCACTTCACATTCATCAAAATGAAAATCCACCAAGAGAAAGTCTCAATTCTGAAAATCTATGCCTGAAACGCAAGGGAACCCACATTCACAAAAGAAACTTTACTAAACCTCAAAACACATACTGAACCCCAGGCAATAATAGCAGGAGACCTCAACATCCCAGTCTCACCAATGGACAGGTCATTGAAACAGAAACTAAACAGAGACACAGTAAAACTAGTAGAGGTTATGAACCAAATGGATTTAACAGATGTCTACAGAATATTTCACCCTAAAACAGAAGAACACATCCTCTCAGTGCCTCATGGTACCTTCTTTAAAATCAACTATATAACTGGTCACAAAACAACCCTCAAATGATACAAGAATATTGAAATAATCCCATGCTTCAACATGGCCTAAGGCTAATCTTCAATAAGAGCAAAACAACAGGAAGCTCATATACAGGTGGAAACTGAACAATGTTCTACTTAATAACTTTGTCAGGGAAGAAATGAAGAAAGAAATTAAAGACTTCCTGGAATTTAATGAAAATGTTGACACATCATAGCCAAACTTATCTAAAAAATGTATTATGCATGATTTCCAGTTCTTGATTATAAAGTTAAGGTGATTCTATTTATACCAGGAATAAATAAAAAAAAAACAAACAAATCCATTCTCAAGTTATATGTTGTATTTGATGTTATTGTTAACAACATTACAGAAAAATATAGAACTTATGAAAATAATTTTATATTAATTTAAGAATTAGATATAATCAATTATCTTAAATAAGTGTAATTGTGACAGTTATGAAGATCAAATTGTTGAATAAATCATGAATTGAATTGTATTTTATTTTATATATCATTTTTATTATTGTTTTGGTTTTTTGAAACAAGAACTCACTATATAACCCTGGATGACCTTGCCTGGTGCATGGGTCAATTGTAGAATGTTCCCCTAGTATGTCTGTGGCCTTGGGTTTCATTCTCAGTACTGAAGAAAGAGGTTCACATGCTATTTTTGGGGAGAAGCTCCAAGGAAGACTTATTTTTATAATCCCCAATACTATTACATTGTTTTTTCTATAAATTTCTAATTTCATATCACTTTTAAATTTTATTCAGCCACATAATCATTTAGATGAGAAAATAAGGTTTTTAAAGGTTACTTATTTTCTTTCATTCTTTTGTTTTGTTTTACTTACTGTCTTAAAGTATGTTCAATGTTTGTTAAAAATATGTTGCTACTTGTGACAGTTTAATGGAAGTGGTACCAGTAGGCTCAAATATTTGAATGCTTGGTCCCTATTGGGTGGGACTGTTTGGGGAAGGATTAAGAGGCATGGCCTTATTGGAGGAGGTGTGTCACCAGAGGTAGGCTTTGAGGTTTCAAAAGCCCACATACCAGGCCCTGTAGTCCCTCCTCTGTCTTTGTCTCTGTTCTTGACTCTTTTCTCTGTCTCTCTGTCTGTCTCTCTGTCTGTCTGTCTCTGCGTATCTGTGTCTCTGTCTCTCTCTGTTTCTCTCTGTGTCCCTGTGTGTCTCTGTCTCTCTGTGTCTCTGTCTCTCTCTCTGTCTCTCTCTGTCTGTATGTATGTCTGTCTCTTTCTCTCTCTCTGTCTCTCTCTCTTTCTCTGTCTCTCCCGTTTCTTGCTTATGGATAGGATGTAAACATTCACTGACAGCTTCAGCACTATTCCTGCCTGCCTGCTGCCATACTTCTTGCCCTAAAGGTCGTTCATGGAGTCACCCTCTGAATCTAGAATCACCTCCCCACCAATTTTTTCTTTTTATGTCTTGGACATAATATTTTTTCACAGCAGCAGAAAAATAAATAAGACACTATCTGACAGAATTATGATTTTGACAAAATGAGAGGATTCTAGAGAATTAAACTTTTAAGCAAAATTTCAGATAACAATTCAATTGGATAAAGCTATCAGGTAACATTAGAACAGTTTATTTTTACCTTGGAGCTTGTATAGAATAGCATAGGGACTCAAAAATGCCCCTATCATCTCACATCTCTTGAGAAAAAAAAGAAAGGAAGGAAGAGAAACATTTGAGCCTATAAACAGGGAGGCTGGAGGGAGGAAAGCAAATGACTATGGCATATAGAGTAGTCGCTGATGGAAGGAAACAAGATGGACAACTGGGGCATTGACCTAACCAAGATAGATCCTGTTTGCAAAGAATGAAGGCAGAAACAGTTCCTATTGGGAAATGACTTGTCAGTTTATCTCACATCTTTCAGGGTTATTTGATCCTGGTTTTAAATTCACATAACAGATAGGTGTGGATACTTCCTTCAGTCTGGTAATGATTGAACTGATTTGTTTCTTCTACCTCCCCTCTGAAATCTAGGGGAAAGTAATATTATCACCATTGACAATTTAGCTCAACATTCTTTGTTTCATTGACATCAGCTCTTCTGACCTTCCCTTGTCAAGACATTATCTATTTGGCATTCTCATAACATTTGCATGCATTTCTCCTAAAATTCATTCCTCTTACACTGCATGAGAGTCATGATTGTAATTTTTTTTTTTAAATTCTGTTAACAAGAACACCATGGGGCTGGATAGATGACTCAGTGGTTAAAAGCACTGGCTGCTTTTCCAGAGATCTTAAGTTCAATTCCCAGCAACCACATGGTAACTTACAACCATCTGTAATGGGATCTGACGCTTTTTTCTGTCATGCAGGCAGGCAGGCACACATGCAAATGGAGCACTTGCATACATAAATATATAAATAAATACTCAAAGAAAGAATGCTGTGATTGGTGCTTGCATATTTGAGCTATAAAAATAAGCAACATCTGTATGCACAAAATATGGATCTGACAGTACGTTATCAATATTATTCCTAATTCTTTTTTGGAGGCTTTTCCAAATATAAGAATCAGTTAAAAATTGCCTGTGCTTACTTTAAGTGTAACTTAATTATCAGGAGCTGGAACATGGAAAAATCCATGTTTTCTTTGGGTTTCAAATTTTCTGTAGCATGCAATTATAAGGCAATTCTAACAGTGACACAGGGAGCCTATCATTGCAGCTCATCCTCATCTTCTTCCATTTATTTATTGAAAAAGAACCCACTTAAGCATAACAGCACTGATACTAATGCTTAACTACAAATGGAGGATATTAGTGTTAGAATTCCAGAAGTCATAGAGGAAAGACACACCTTCATTTAATTTTCTTCTCTACTTAATTTCTTTCAAATAACAGGGTGAGTGATTTAAGCTGTGTTCCTGAGACTCCTGCACATCAGTTGCATCAGCCAGCTAGAGCTGGAGTCTTGAAGGTAATGGCATTCTTGCTGCTGCCAGTTGATATCTGTAAAAGCTACAGTAAATTGCACTAAATGCTTCTGCTGCCTCTTTGGCAGAAAGGTGCACCGTCAGCTCAATCTCACCAGGTTCTGAAGGAAGCACGAAAATTGATCATAAAAAATCATTTGCTATCTAAAATGAGAACAATGCTTGTCACACTGCAGGTTTTCAACTAGGCCACGTAGTGAACATGTCTTAAAGGGAAAAGAATTTTCCCTTCAACTAGCATATCCCAATCAGCTAAGTAGGAACATTTATTTAATGCAAGCATCTAATTAGATATAATTTAGTCATTTCTAAAACTGCTGAGACCAGAGTCTCTCTCCACTAGAGGACACTCTTGAACTTATTAAGAAATAATGAAAAACAAAAATCCAACCAACCTACCAAACAAACAAACAAACAAAAAACTCATTCTAATTAAAAGAAAATTTCTTCCCTAATTAAAAACTATCAGCATCCAGAGATCTTACTTGTTGCAATTAGGAAACAGTGAGCATTTTTTCTTAAATAAGATGTTGAGTAGTAGGGGATTTTAATTTTATTGGATCATTAATCATGTATATTAAAATAACACTATGGTAATGGAAAAAATAAATGTTTTGCCAAAGACTATCCACTTAAGATAAAAGCAAAGTGGTTTATAAAACATATTTGTCTTTTGTCATTAGTTATAGTGAATAGCTTCTTTTTCCAGAAAGCTTATAGCCTTTATTCAAAAACATAAAATGAAAAGGAAAAAAATCTCTTTTCTATCTCCTCTCTCCATCTCTATGTCTCTTTCACTGTATCTCTTATCTGCCCTTGCCCTAGTCAAGAAAGTTCTTTTATAACTACTCAAAGACATTTTACTTAAATCTGAACTAGGACCTATGTCAGTAAAGAGTTGCCAGCATCAAACAGTAGATAGTTCCTCTGAAATCAGTTATCTGAGAACAATGAAAGAATGCAAAAGCAATGGAATGGACTGGCTATGATACAATCTTACTTGAAAAGGTTATTCCTGCATCATCTGACATCTGCTCATATCTCATGGAAACAAATATTACAAGACGAGAACAAGTCGAACATTTTAAAACTTGTTAAACGAATCCAGCTCTTGTGTGAGATTTCTGCAGCAAATTACCTTGCTAACCAGTTCTGTAAGAACAAAGCCGTGCATACGCTGACAATAGACTGCTAAAAGGATTTAAGTTACTACAAATAAATTACAGTTAACCAAGTTATTACATGTTCATAGTACTCACAAGAGTGCTCATTAACTGATAGTAATTATATGACAACTGTAGTTATTAGGGTGTGGAGGCCCTTCTATAAATGATGGTCTTGTATGAAGTTAGAACAATCTACTCAAGTCAAGAATTGTAGAGCTGCCTCTGAGTAAGCTGTGGAGGCTGCTTTCCACATTGATAGAATACAGAGAAGTCATAGCCAAGAGCTCCAGAACAGAGACAGAATCTTATACATTTTAAGAAAAGAAAACAGGAAAATGGGAATATGATGAGCACATTATTTTGGAGAGGTTCACACGTTCCTGGAAAGCCCCATAGTTTAGTTCTCTATGGCTGCATTCTTTCTGTGTCAAATCAAAGTCTGGAAATATGAAAGGTGAAGAAAGGGGCACAAAATGTTTGCCACACAGTGTTACCTGATGGCTTGCTCCTCAGGATCTTGCACATGAGAGTTGAAAATATGTGTATAAAATAAATTAATAAGAAAGGTAGCAGCACAGTGAAATTCATTTCAAATGCCTTGAAGCAGAATGCCTTTTCTCAAGGAAGTAGTGAGGAACTTTCAACAATTTCTGAGAGGTGGAAGCAAGAATAAGTTTGTTCATGAGTTGAATAGTGGATAGAAGAAGTCAATATATCTTTGCTTTCTGAAGAAGACACCAGAACTATTCACAGTTTTTAATCCTTATAAAATCGTCTCAAATGATACACAAAATGCACATTCTTCTGTTGTAGACATTTGGATATTGTTACTACAGAGGCTTTGTGATTTTGTGTTGCTGTGGATGTTGTTATTGTATCTTGTCAAAATATCGATTGTATTTTTGTTTTTGTAATTTTACATTCACTCTACTATATCTTTTCTTGATTCCTTTATCCCCTGTGATACATTCCTATTTTAGAGTCTTAAACTTTTAAAGCAAATTATTACTGTCCAATATTCAACTATATTTAAACAAGCTATTAGAAATATATAGAGGAAACACTTATCTGGAGTTAGTAATCAGCTAAGTACTTAGCATTCAGTAACCATAAGCAGTTGAGAGAAAATAATAAAGGAAATAACAAGGATACGAAAAGGAGAAAACAGAAAGAAGGTGGCAAAGGGGACAGTAGTGGTGTGAGGAATAATGAAATAGGTCCATCAGCTTATTCAAATGTAAATAATTCTTATCTTTGCTAAGTATGGATTCACAGAGGTTATAATATTCTACAATGAACTGTGTCCACACATTGCTTTCTCTCTTTTAAAAATTATTTCCATTTTATTTTTTCTGCTTATGTTGTCTTCTCTAAACTCAGTCTTATAGAAGATAGTGTATTTTGGGGTAGCCTTGTTAATTGTCACAGTCTGTTCCTATCCGTACCTACATGATCAATCTTTTTCTTTTTGCCTTGGAGTTTTTATGGTGGCAGGCTAAATCATGACTGTATACTAGTTGACCCCAGAGCCATTCCTATAATTGCACAAAGTATAGATGCACAAACAGGAAAACTGAAATAAAAGCTTTCAGCTTTGATTAGAGAAACACTCCAATGTCTTTCCTTAGACATTTGTTTATTTAAAGGTAACAATGTAAATAGACTGTCTCAAGTTCGTGAGCCTGTATGCATCCATGTGTGACTTACAAAGTTGTTTCTTTTCATGAAAAAAGTTTTTCTAAAAGGTAAAGATCCACTTTGTCACATTTTGTGTTTCTCTGAGCATCCTAACACTCAACGAACAAATAAAGAACTCAGATATATGCATAAAGCCTCCCTTCTTTATGTTTATTGGCTTTTGAGCTTAATTAAATATTCTTTTAGAGGGTTATAACCTTATATATCATGGTTAGTTCAGGGTATAGTGATAGCTCATGCATGTTTTTTATTATTTAAAATGTAAATGAGTAGTCACTGAACTTGCTGTTTTCTTTTTTCCTGCCTTGAGGGCTCTTGTTTCTTCCCCCATTATAATAAAACTTTACAGTAAAATTGTGGGTATTTCAGTTACCCCTTCATGCAGCTTAGTAAAATACGTCTGGCAGCCTCTGATTCTAAATCCCCAGTGAAATGTTTTTACAATTTTTTTTTTTATCTACATTCTATAGAAGATAATACCCTAACAGTCTGAGTGTCTGAACTGCAATAGTAGTTAGGACTGCTACATGTCCTAATGGGAGGGAATTTTCTGTGCTGAATTAATCATGAAAGTTTCAGAAGTAGGTAGCCTGAGTGGTTATTTCCTGTACTTTAAGAATTCCCTGTTATTTCATTATCACTCTATGACCAAAGATATTTCAGTTCTTTTCATTGTTAAGAAAGAAACATCATTTCCTTTTGCAACCTGTCATCTCAGTCCATTCAAATAGTGGTATCTTTAAAATCACTTGAAAGAAACCCTTATATTCTGCCTTTTATTCTTCTTTCCTGATCCTACAATTTCAGGTTCAGTAGCTATTTTTCCCCTATGCTTCAAAGTATTTTATTATATCCAAGCCTATGACTTCTTGAGAAGCTTCAGCTTTCTTCCGAAAGCTTTTCTTCCTTATGGAATTTCTATCACGCATTTTATCACTTCTCTTCCTGACTCACAGTATTGCCTTTGCTCCTGGCCATGGTGCTGATGCAAGCATCTCATTAACACATACACATATAAGTGCCCATCTCCCAGTTTCAGACAGACTGGTTACTTTTCTGTAAGATGTTGAGAGTTTTTTTTTTTTCTCTCCCTCTTTTTAAACATGCTTTTAAGTGAAACGTGTCTTTTGCAAAGCTTATAAGACTTAACCCTCAAGATGTGCTCAGTAAAGGGGATTGTAATATAGTATATGAAAATTGTCAGCATCAAATGAATGTTATCATTTGAGAATACTTTTACAACTTTCTTTTAGACGAATATATTTTTGATCTATTTTTGTACCCATTATTACTATTGCCTGTGACTTAATTTTTTTTAATATAAGCAATTCTCTAAGTGGAAAGATATAGACAGAAATTAAAATAAGCAAATTTTCTTATCTTTAGGAAATAGCTACTTCACTCATTGCATAAATATTTTCTCGAATATTTTTATGTAAGTGTTCATATTAGTATTCTATTTGTGGATATATTAGTAAACTTGTGTTTCTGCCAGTGTGTGACCTTCGTATGTTTATGTGAGTAGTATAATTCATGTAACTAAAAAGATAGCAATTATATCTAAATCTTTTGCAGTAAATCCTATCAATAACCATCTAGCCTAAAGTAGAGAAAAGAGTAAAGCCATATTTAGGTAATACTTTATAACATATTAACTCTTGGAGTTAGCTACAAGAGTGCTACATGTTGGAAGATTTATTGTAAATGCTGCAGATAGGATGTGTGTTCTGAGCCAAATGTCATTTTGGATTAAGGAAAGTGCTCATTGATCTGATTGATCAGATCATTCTGAGTATTTCAGCTTTCTGGGCTCATTCTCATCATTTATCTAAATGTAGCAAAACAGGAAAAAAGAGTAAACTTTTTTTCTGAGCTGTATCAGTAACATAGCCAGATTCTTGTAAGCAGAATTTCTAGTCATGTGAAAATTCATTATATACACGCATGGAATTCTCAAACAATAATATTGAAATTGTGAAGCACTATTTACTTATTATGTTGTGTATCTGTGATTTGAAATATGCCTTGAAAAGTATAGTTTTATAGAATACAAATCCCTAATCCTCATTGGGAGTTCAACATTAAAAGAACATGAGGAAGTAATAGAAGAGTTATTTTGATCATCTGTCTTCAAGTGGGTTTTGAACAGCTGGAGTGGCGGCTATCCTTAAAACTGGTGTCTGTATATAGGATATGTTCTTATAGCTAGGCTGCCTTGTCTTGCCTCAGTGGGAGAGGGGTGTGCTAGGGTGAGGAAATATCCAAGGGCACTCCCACTGGCTCAGAGAAGGAGATGGAGACCTGGAAGGATTGTGGGAAGGGGTGAATGGGAGTGGTAGTGCTCAGCATATAAAGTGAATACTTAAAGATTATGTGCTACGTTACTGCAACTGAACAGTTTTGATCAGTTTTGCTGAGTCAACAGTTATTTTCAGACTAGCTTCCCTCTTTTATTAACCCCTTACATCAAAAGTGGTGCTTGACTCTGAAGTTTATTTAGTAACAATACACTATTATAACTTGGTGATAATTATGAGATCCAAAGCAATGTGAACAATATTTATAGTGTTTCCTTAATTTAAGTGAACATTGTCACCTCTGTTCAACTGTTCCAAACTTTAAGATAGCTTTGCAATTGCCCACTTAACTCATTCAAATTGTATATCCCAGAATTCCCTTTACTTACCTATTTCTATTCACAACAGGTTACAAAAGGAATTCTCCTAATTAGTGGAGAATAAAAAGTAAGTGAGTACAACCATGCTTGCTGTTGTATGCTACCTTGCCCCATTAGCATGGAACAGCAGCTGGAGCTACAAGCACTGGTTTTCCCCCTGAGATCTTCCTTCAGTGTCTGATTGCTAGACTAGACAACTACTGTGTGCTTGTTCCTTGAGTCAATACAGGTTTCAGTGTACCTAATGGAATTCAGAATTGTTTACAATGTCTATCTCTATTTTAAATTTCAGCATTAGATGTAGAGACACTTGTGGAGACTATTTTGTTATTTCTTCAGATTGTGTATACCAATTCCCTGCAAAAATAATATTCCTATTCCTCTCCCTCTCTCCACTCCACTCCTCCTTTCCCTCTCCCTTATTCCTTCCCTCCCCCCTTCCTCCTTCCTCCCTCCCTCCTTACTTCCTCACCAATCAGTAAGGCTTTTATAATATTCTTCTATTCTGCATCTCATAACACTAGCTGATACACATGATACAACAAAGTTATCACTTTTACCCTTAATTCTGCTCTCTCAATGAGTTTGCTTTTAAGAACACGTTAAAGCACACACCTATGGCCACTTGATCCTCGACAAAGAGGCTGAAAACATCCAATGGAAAAAAGATAGCCTTTTCAACAAATGGTGCTGGTTCAACTGGAGGTCAGCATGCAGAAGAATGCGAATTGATCCATCCTTGTCTCCTTGTACTAAGCTCAAATCCAAATGGATCAAGGACCTCCACATAAAGCCAGACACTCTGAAGCTAATAGAAAAGAAACTGGGGAAGACCCTTGAGGACATCGGTACAGGGAGAAAGTTTCTGAACAGAACACCAATAGCGTATGCTCTAAGAGCAAGAATTGACAAATGGGACCTCATAAGGTTACAGAGTTTCTGTAAGGCAAAGGACACCGTCAAGAGGACAGATCGGCAACCAACAAATTGGGAAAAGATCTTCACCAATCCTACATCAGATAGAGGGCTAATATCCAATATATATAAAGAACTCAAGAAGTTAGACTCCAGAAAACCGAACAACCCTATTAAAAAATGGGGTACAGAGTTAAACAAAGAATTCTCACCTGAAGAACTTCGGATGGCGGAGAAGCATCTTAAAAAATGCTCCACTTCATTAGTCATTAGGGAAATGCAAATCAAAACAACCCTAAGATTTCATCTTACACCAGTCAGAATGGCTAAGATTAAAAATTCAGGAGACAGCAGGTGTTGGAGAGGGTGCGGAGAAAGAGGAACACTCCTCCACTGCTGGTGGGGTTGCAAATTGGTACAACCACTCTGGAAAGCAGTCTGGCGGTTCCTCCGAAAACTGGGCACCTCACTTCCAGAAGATCCTGCTATACCACTCCTGGGCATATACCCAGAGGATTCCCCACCATGTAATAAGGATACATGCTCTACTATGTTCATAGCAGCCCTATTTATAATTGCCAGATGCTGGAAAGAACCCAGGTATCCCTCAACAGAAGAGTGGATGCAAAAAATGTGGTATATCTACACAATGGAGTACTATTCAGCCATTAGAAACAATGAATTCATGAAATTCTTAGGCAAATGGATGGAGCTAGAGAACATCATACTAAGTGAGGTAACCCAGTCTCAAAAGGTGAATCATGGTATGCACTCACTAATAAGTGGTTATTAACCTAGAAAACTGGAATACCCAAAACATAATCCACACATCAAATGAGATACAAGAAGAAAGCAGGAGTGGTCCCTGGTTCTGGAAAGACTCAGTGAAACAGTATTTGGCAAAACCAGAACGGGGAACTGGGAAGGGGTGGGAGGGAGGACAGGGGAAGAGAAGGGGGCTTACGGGACTTTCGGGGAGTGGGGGGGGGGCTAGAAAAGGGGAAATCATTTGAAATGTAAATAAATTATATCAAATAAAAAAAAAAGACAAAAAAAAAAAAAAAAAAAAAAAGAACACGTTAAAGCTCCTAGCTTGGTATACAATCAGCATTGTGTATCAAATGCTACAGTGATTTTCTCTCCTATTATGTTTCCCAGTCCTTTCCCTAAACATATAACACACTGAAGGCTCATGTCACTGTTACTGGTATAGTCTGCCTTCCACTAAGATCAAGTGACTGAAACCAATTATTTGGGTCATTATGTTTTTATTTTCTTTCTGTTACTCTACCTTTCTACATATTGTTTCTACTGGAAAATATAGATGGAAATACTAATAAAGCCACTGATATATAAGAACCTATCATTGTCTTCCTCAATTCCCTCCCTACAGGGTTCTAAGATCTATGCTGAAGAAGAGGAGGAAAGGTTTTTAATCGTCAAAAGTTATTGATAGCTCCAAGAAAACAGTCTTCCAGATATAAAAGGACTGATACACATACTAACTCACAGAGACTATGGCAGGATACAGGACCTACACAGTGATTCACACCAGAGAAAATGCTAGCATTGAGACAGGGAAGTAATCACAGAGTCCACCCCATGCCCAGAAAAGCTTGGCCTACACCAAATGAATTCAATGGTATTTTGAAGACGTCTTGCTTCATATTGCTTTGTTTTTAGCTCCCCCATCCATAGGTCTTTTGCTTCTTTGTTTTGATTTTTATTTTGGTTGTGTGTGTGTGTGTGTGTGTGTGTGTGTGTGTATGACTCTTTTTTTGCTTGTTTTCTTTCTTTGTTTCTTTTACTTTTGGAAAATTAGAAAAGGAAAAGTGTAAAGTTGAGTAGACTGAAGTGGGGAGGATCTGGGTGGACTTTGTTTAGAACAAAATACTATATTATAAGAAGAAGTTTTCAATTAAAAACCCATAATTAATGTACAACTGATAAAATGTAGAAAATAAGTGTCTGTGGGATGCTGAGCTGTAAAGGGGACAACTGTATCATATCTCTTCCCCAATCTAATAAACACTGAAGAAGTGCATTGGCTTATAAAAAAAGAAAATAGAAAACAAAGTTGGGAGGATAGTAGAAGGTAGAGGAAGGATCAGGGAGGAGTTAAAGTAATGAATAGAGAGTAGATATGATTAAAACATCTTGTATATATATATATATATATATATATATATATATATATATATGAAATTCTCAAAAAAATGTGTGTTCTAGAGATGCTTGCACAATCTCAGTAACATGATTGTCTAAATAAGACCTGAGGAATCTGAATTACAGTTGGTGATATTCCAATGTAGATGAAAGAAATGCCAGAAAGCTCCCCTTCTAGATGAAGAGGTATAAACAATGAACAGCTTCTGAGAGAGGGAGAATTTGTCTTCCCCAGGGATGAGCCATTGGTTGGGTATGCAGTGCAAAATGATCAGCTATACAAATATATAGTCAGACAACATTGGACAGATTCAGTGGTTGTATTTATAAATTTATTAGTACATACACTATTTAAGAAGAGGAAGCCACAAATTTTGGAGGATGACACAAGAAAAGTTGGAGAGGTATAGAAAGTGGGAGATGATGTAATTTTATGTTTAATTTTTTTAAATTGCTAAAATATGTTAAACAAAGGAAGCTGTTATTAGCACTTGCAGTACAAAGAGAAGAGAGGGTTTAAGAAAGAGGGAAATAAACTGTGTATGGTGGCTCAAGCTTTTAATCCAAGAACTCTGGAGGCAAAAGTAGGCAGATCTCTGAGATAAAAACAAATGAAAAGAAAAAAACTTGTGAAATTCAACTATAACAACATTTAGTTGGAATTTGCAAAATATAATTTAAAGTTGTTTCTGTCTTAAAAATATGAAGACTACCTATCACGCATAAGAACCACTAGCTATCTCATCTGAATTTCAACAGTTCTTTTTTCAGCTAACAGTTTTATTCTAAACTTTTAAGAAAAATTCTGTTCATTTGGAGCCTCCAGCTCGTGCCCTTCCCACATGGTCTGAAGAGCTCCATTCTTCCCTCTCTCTCCAACAGAGCTCAGAAAGCCTAACAGAGAAAAGGTAACAAAAGCTCAGGTTCTCATTCTTGACATTCCTAGCAGCTGTTACAACCCCCTCTCTTGAAGTCACCAGCCACCCAAATCCCCTCCTGAGGTGACCTTATCTAGTCACTAGCTCAACATTAGTTCAACATCATTTCCTTCAACTACAGTCTATAAAAACTACAGTCTACCATAGCCTAGGCACACAAATTTTTCTAGTCTAGTCCTCTGAGACTGGCAAACTTGCTCAGGAGCCGTTCCCAAATAAACCTGCCTTTTTCCTTTTAATTCAGGTTGAATTGGCTTATTTATTTGGTGGAGAAAATTTATTAAATACAGTTTTATGAACCAGATGATTCTTTTGGGTCATTGTTCTTTCAAATAACTTCCTTGTGAAATGTAATATTAACAATTCTATGTAAAAGAGATGCAAAATAGCATAAAGTATAAATAAAAGTAATCCTAATAGAATGTGAGTGAAACACATCACAGTGCTGGGGATGAGAACTTTGACAATGATCCTCACACTGAAGAGGAAGGAGGGCCACTGGGACCTATTCACAAGTTCTTTTTTTTTTAAATGCCTGTCTATCAACCCATTAACACCTGCGTTGATGCATTAATGAAGAATTAATTGGTTGGCAGAGACATATGGATGAAGATTACATAAGGGAATCCCTCTGGCTGTGCCTGTTCAAGGATAGCAAGACCTGAAATCAATAGAGAAAGAAGGAACTTCCAAGAACATGTCACTGCAACATTGAAAAAGTAATGTCTCCCATTACTTCATAAATATTGTAGTGTTTCCTAAAGTGATTCCTATTTTAATTCTTCGGCATGAACAATGGAACAGTATTTAAATGCCATGTTAATTTATTTTCTATGTGTTTATACATACATACATACATACTTAGAAAAAGTATTATATATACCTTACTTTAGCTTAAGTATATATAATACTTTAAGTATATATGTATGTAAGTGTTGCTTAAATAAGCTATTTAAGTGTATATGTATATGTAACTGTGAAGAAAAACTTGTAATTTTAAATAAGAGAGCAAAATTTTAAATGTCAAGATGGGGTAAAACAAAATTGCATGGTGACTCCAGTTAACAGTTCCATCTATAAAAAAATTCACACCCAGATTTTCTTAAAACATGTTGTGTAGGCTGCAAAAAACAGGTCCCCAGAGTGGTTTTGGTACTTCAACACCAATTTGCAATTTGTACTCTAGAACATAAATGTATTGGTTGAAATCTTGGCCCCTGTTTCAAAAAAGGACTTTCTTTTCTTGTCTTATATTAATCAAGTTAAGTCACTTAAACTCTTTTCTTTTGCAAAGCGAGGTGGAAAACACTTAAATGCAAATTTTTAATAAGGATCAGATGTACTAATTCTTATATGAAATGCTAAGTGTATTATAAATTAACACAGAGTAATGGTTCAATAAATGATGATAAGAAATTGATAGTACTAGATTTTATATTACATCTGCTATATATTTATATAATTTCCCCAGTATCTTTTCAAGTGACTAAACTGCTGAAAGTTTAAGTATGGTTTGCCTAGTCTCTCTGAAACCTACTGTGATTGAAGTCATGGTACACAGGGTAGCTTGAGAGGCAATAGTAGATTGGGGTGAGGGGATATGGTGGGAAGTCTGAAGGGCTATGAGATGTTATCTCTGCTTTTTGTTCTTAGTTTCAGTTGTATTCACCTGTTCCTTCTATTTTGCTATCTGCCATATTGAGAACTGAGACCTAGTGGAGAACTAAGTTAATGTCAGTGTCACAGTCTCAAACCTCTACCAGCATGAGCAAGACAAGGCTTACTTTACTTCATAAATACCCTGTTGCAGATATATCATTGTAGTAATAATGCAAAGCTAACTAAATTTGCTAGCCTTTGCTGTATTCTCAATGTACCTTCTAAATTCAATCCATTTATTCAAGTTCATTACATCTTTATTTTATTTCTTCCCCTCTTCACCAGACTGTAAAGTTATTTGCAAACAATGGTTGCAACTAAATAAAAATTTATGAACTGTAAATCCTGATATTTTAGATTCAAGGACACCTGGGACATCATTAGCGATACTGTAAAAATCTCAGAGATTTAATCTATAAGGAAATATTGCACAGATTCTTTTGTCCTGTGAGAATTAACTTTAGGCTCACTTACACACAAATAAACAGACAAGGTAACAAGTTAACAAAACAAAATAAAACAAAAACGTCTGAAGACAGAAAATTATAAAACTTGTTCCTGTTTTTAAGAACCACTTGGAATAGCAAATTCTTCTCAACATTCAAGAAGTAATGATAGACCTTAAGGGAAATTTAAAAAAAAAATGTAGAAAGTATGTTACACTTCTTTTGAATGAGAAAAGAAAATGTGGCATATAGTAAAAGGTAAAATATTATGGTTAACAGTTTTGGAACCTAGGATCTCTATGCCTATATAAGTGTAAAGAATCATAATTTTACCTGGCAGACTCTCCTTAAACATTAGGTTTAAAATTTATATGAAATGAGGTATGTGCATTACTTAACAAAGGTTTAGTTCATTATCTAGTAAACCAGATGCTAATACTATGAGATGGTTTTAATCATTACCCACAATTAATGAAGACCTTTTCAACTCTTCTTATAACTTATTAAATTATTTTTATAGACATGCTGTAAACTTTTTGTAGTGTGGGTGCTGAACATTCTCTACCACTGCCTATAGGTCCAGCCAAGATTTAGACTTTTAAGAAAAGATATTGCATTCATCTCTTCAAATCCCCTACCCCTTTAAATCACAAATAAGATAACTGAAGAAGATTTTTCTGGATGTTTTAACTCAGACCATCAAACTCAAATCTCTAAGGTTTTTCTTTCTTTTTAAAATTGTGATCTGATTTTTTTTTTTTTTACTATTTTCTATGTTATCTCTTAGGTAGTTCATAGCAGACAGAAGCCCTTTTTGAAAAAGGATGTCCATCAATGTCATTCCATGAATTTTAGTGTCAGAATTTCTGGGGAGGAATTTGGGACTAGCAGCCACATTTTCACTTTGTACTGAAAACCTTGTGAATGCAAAGCAATCAATACCTTCTAATTGCTCTTTGGAAAGGCAGAACACTTGTCCTGAACTAAGAAAAAGTCTGAAAGCACAGACCTTCTTCTGAGAACAGAGAGTAGTCTAGCTTTAAACACATATCTATAATTTTAAGATTGTTATCTTGTCTTAAAAAAGACATTTACTAATTTATATCCATTCATTTATGCCTGTATTAGGAGGGGGTAGTCTGTCTATCTGTCTTTGTGTTTGTGCACAAGTTTCACAGTACATGTGTGGAGGTCAGAGAACACTTGGCAGGAGTCAGTTCTTTCTTTCTTCCACGTGGATTCTGGAGATTGACCTTCAGTTCATCAGGATAGAACTCAGGTCATTGAGCTCAACACAAAACCACCCAATCTATTTAAAAAAATTTTTTTTCATTATGACACAGCTGTTTAGCAGAATTGAGAATCAGACCTGGGACAAACCTCTGAGGTGCACATTTTACATAACAAAGTGGCCCTGGCCTCCAAGTTCTCCCAGCATCCCTCAGTAACTATCTGACATTTTCAACTCAAGGTCTGAGCTTCCCCTCCCCTATAAGCTCTTTCCTGTATAATCCATAGAGTCATATTCTCTTGACATTTTTTTCTCCCTACATGCACATGCTCTGTCTCCCTTCCCATGTCAGCATCCCTGACCTTCTTTGGGAGCAGTAAACCACCAAAGAGCAGTTTCTCAATAAACCTGCCTTTATATAGTCTACTCTGGCTTGAACTGGCTTCTTTCACTGGCAGAGACTAAGTTATTAAGAATCCCTGGTTATTTTTTTTTTTCTGTAGATTCAGGAAGAAACAAACCAAGGATGTCAAAGGTAGAACTTAGGGAGGCAATGCTCCTTATAATGAACATACCCATGTCTGACCCCAGTTGGAGTCTGGCCTATCTTGAGTGAGCAGAGGCGTTCTATGGCCTAGAGACCTGGATGCTTAGGTTTTGTGTTCTAGGTACTAATGGCTGGGTATAGGCCATGCATTTGAAATCTGCAGTGACTAAAACAAAGTAAATTGGGGCAAGCCTCAAATTCTCAGTTGCAGGTACTGCTAAGTAGTACAGAATAAATTAGTCATACACAGTTTGGAAAGCAGGAATCTTCTCTGTAGGCTACTGATGTAATGCTGCTAGCATAATTAGGATTAAATAACCATCTTTTTGATTTAGCAGAATGAATTTGATGAGAATAGTGGGAACTCTTAGCTCATTTTAGTAACAGTCAGGAATTTGTTAGTCCTAAAGAAAGCATTGCCTTATTGAAATGGCTAAGAAACACTTAATGAGGATTTAGAAAGGTGCAAGAGTGGGCTGAGATTACATTTCCCAACTGTTAGGAATTGTTGGTATTTGTTTCCTGTGGGTGTGAATCAGTTTAAAGCTATGGCCACACTCTGTTACAAGTTTTCACAACGGTGATTATAGACTCTGATATACTTAACTATGAGGTGATGGGGCACATGAGGCCAAGCTCAGGCCTTGGTTAAGTTGTGGTAGCAATAAATGTAAATGATAAAGGAAAGGACCACTTAGAAAATAAAAGGGGAAAGCAGAACATAAATGCTATAAGCAAAGTAATTTGGGTCTTGTTGTCTTCATTATGAACACTCTTTAAACATACAATAATTCTTTAAAGATAGGGATTACATGGCATACAAATACAGCATACAGCATATAAGTGAATGCATGCACATATTTGTGTGAGTATCATAAATCTCATTTTGTCTAGCACATATAAAAGCAAGGACTTATTCTCCAAGAAACTACCATTAGTGTGTGGTATTTAAATATTAAACATGCACATTAAAAAAAACAAGTTTGTAAGTTGATACATATGAGTCTAATTTCAAGTGGAACAAAGACATTATTTTGAAACCCAAAACACTAAAACCACTAGATGAAAATATAGGCAATATTCTATAAGATAGAATTATAAGGAAGGACATTTTGACTAGGACTTGTTTGCTTATGAATTAAGACTAATGATTAACAACTGGATCCTCATAAATCTAAAAACCAAAAGTTTTTATACAATAGAATGAAAAGTTATATACAATAGAATGAATTGAATGAAGAAGAAACCATCAGATTGAGAGAATCTTTGCCAGCTCTAAATCTGACAGGAGATTAATATCCGCAATGTGTGTGAATGTGTGTTTGGGGGGAAATCAAAAACCAAAAGCCAGCCACCCAAACAACCAAACAACCAAACAACAACAATAACAATAACAATAACAACAGCAAAACCCCTGCAAACTCAGAGACAAGGAAAACAAATACCCCAATTAAAAAAATGAGCTAAGGATCTAAACAGAGGTTTTCAACAAAAGAAATTAAAATGGCTGAGACAGAGTTCAAATAGTCTTCATCATTTTAGCAATCAGGAAAATGCAACTCAAAACAACATTGCCATTTCATCTCACCTCAGTTAAAACAGCAAAGATCAATGAAACAACTGATAACCAAAGCGAGCATGGTGCTGAGGAAAGAGGAACCTGTTCACTAGTGAAGGAAATGTAAATTGGTACAGGCAGCCTGGCCATCAGTAGAATGCATGCTCAAAAAACTAACATCAAAGCTACCATATGATTTAGCTGTGTCATACTTTGGCATATGCCTAAAGGACTTGACTTCTTACTCTACAGAGACTTGCTCAATAATGTTTGTTGCTTCCTTACTCAAAATAGCCAGAAAATGGTAACCTAAATGTCCTTCAATTAAGAAATAGATAAAAATTGTTAAATATACACAATGGAATATTATTCAGCTATGAAGATAAGTGAGATAATGACATTTGCAGGTAAATGGATGGACCTAGAAAAGATTGTGTTGAATGAAATACCTCAGATCTAGAAAGACAAATACAGTGTGTGCGCGCATCATTTGTGGTCTCTAGTTCCAAATCTTCAGGAGTTAGTATATATCATGGAGTAACCATAAAACCCAGGAAAGTATAAAGGGACCATGAAGGGGCTGGCTAGAAGGTGAATGGTAGGAGACAAGTGATATTGATGAACCACTTGCCTTTATCTTAGACTTAAAAGTCATATTATAATAAACAAAAACTAGGCTTATACCTGTTCGTTTTTGTTTTTATTTTTTTGTTTTTTTTCTTTTCATTAAATCTCTTTTTATCAAGGATTGGGCTATGTGCCACCTGTAACCTTACCTACAAATTGTTCTGTACTGGCTGTTCCAGGAACTGGCAACCGTTGCTTTGTTTCAAAATGTTGTCTACTTGAAACTCTACCTTTGTTTCAAAAGGTTTTTATGAAAGTCTGTTGCTATGACTACCTTATGTCTTTTTTTAGGGGGTCATTATAAATAATTTGCTTGCTTATATTCTTCTCCTGTAACCCTGCTATTTTGCCTGCCACCATCTCCCCCCCAATTTAGAAAGCCCCTAACACTGAGCTATAAAAACCTCTTCTTCATGTCCAATACTGACCTCTCAAAGCTTGCCTTTGGGGGAGCAGACAGTGTACATGGATAAAAGAGCTTGCTTTAATTAATTGCTACTTAATTAGTTTGGCCATAAGTCAGGTCTGTGGTCTTTCTCTTTCCATCTTTGAGATTAATAATATGAAGTGGGAAACATAAAAATGGTGAGGGGGTTCCAGTTGGAGAGAAGGGAGAAAGGTAAATTAAAAAATAAAAATGCCTTAAAGAATCATATTGTTGTATATTTACCTAAAATTATACTCTCTCAAATATATAATATATTATATGTCAAACCCTGGTCCTTTGGAAGATCAGTCAGTGCTTTTAACAACTGAAACCTCTCTCTATCCCCAGGAACTTAATTATTGATAAGAGAGAATTTGGTTGAAAACTCGAACCATAAAGGTAGAAGAATCTGCTTTGACCCCATAAGATATAGCTTTGTTGGGGGAGAAAAGCTTTCATTTATTGACATTAATACGAGGTATCATTTAAAGTGATGAGAAATATGAAAAATGATTTGTGAGAGTCATGTTACTTCATTTGTCCTGTGGTTTTATTAAACCATAAATGATGTTGTAGCTGCAAATTTTCAATTTCTCATTTCATCATTTGAAGAGAGAGTGTAGTGTTTTAATTCAGATAAATTATATGTTTTTATCACTGGGATATTGGAGACTTGATTAGACTATTTTATTAAGCTGAAAAACTAATAATTTAATATTTCATGCTGAAATATTTTAATATACATGTAAAATATAGCTTATGAAAGAGCAATATTCATTTCTGAATGAAAATTCTAATTTGTTAATTGAGGTCAATGCATACAGGAAATTCCAAGTACTTGAATGTTTTGTAATTTTGCTTTGGGAGCAGATAAAATGTAAAATTAATGCTGTAAAACATCAAAATGAAGGCATAGATTGGTTTCAGTGAGAACTTCATACCATTGCATTGCATAACTTATGTTTTTCATGAAAGGTTTCTGCAACAATTATATTAGAAAGCATATTTTTAAAATTAAGTATGATTTCTAGGTCCTATGAAATATGGTCCATATTACATTTATCTGTCACTTTTACTCTTATCTAAATTCCAGCCTGTGAATAATGATAATGGAAAGAATATTATTTTTATTTGAGTCAGAAGCTGACATCTAAATCTATTTTCTCCCGTTTTTTTTAGTATTTTTCTTAGTATTTTTACATTAGCATTTTTCTTAGTATTAAGTTGTGTTCAGTAACCCCAAAAATCATTATTGAAAATTCCCAATGATCTTACATGAAATTTTGAATATATATTAAGAATACCTTTTGTTAACTTGATTGGGATTTAATATCTAAAGAAACTTCTATTTCCTCCTCCTTCCCAATATTCTCCATTTGTTTTAGGGAAACCATCCTCAGAGCAGGAGGTTCTATAAACCAGAGATGAAAGGGAATAAATGATTGCTTATTCCTTAGCTCCTAAGTGAGCATAGCTAATAAATTATGGTAAGTAAAAATAATGATATTCAAAGATTTGGAGGAAAAATAGTTCAAATTTCTTTCACTGTCATCGTATCAAATTTCTTTAAATGTGAGCCACTTAGTTAAGCCTGTGAGGAAGCTTATCTCTTTCTGACATTTTATTCACTACACCATAAGGATGCTTTCTATGCTAATTTTTCATATGCTAATTTTATTTTAAAAATATACTTTAATTAAAATACAATTATATCACTCTCCCCTTTTCTCCTTAGTCTCCCATTCCTTCTCAAATTGATGATTCCTTTTCTTAAATGGCATTCTAAACAAGACTTGAACAATGACATGACAATGCAGAAAGGGGAAATCTTTTTTTATCCTTTTAATCTTAGATATTTTCTTTATTTACATTTCAAATGTGATCCCTTTTCCTGGTTTCTCCTCTGAAAACCCCCTATACCATTTCCCCTCCCCCTGGTCACCAGTCCACCCACTCCTGCTTCCCTGCCCTCACATTCACCTACATTGGAGCAATGAGTCTTCACAGGACCAAGGACCTCTCCTCCCTTTGATGTTCAACAAGGCTATCCTCTGCTACATATGTGGCTGGAGCCAAGGGTTCTCCATGTGTACTCTTTAGTTGGTGGTTTAGTCCCTGGGAGCTCTGGGGGTGTACTGGGTGGTTCATATTGTTGTAGAAAGGGGAAATTTTAAGGTATCCTTCCCATAGGCAAAGAACTACAGAGAACTAATGACTGCAGAGAGTTGGAGAAATTAGTCTCTCTCAGGGATGAGCCCTACAATCATATACACAACATAAATGGAGCCAGGAAATTGTATTTTATATTTATGCATCTCTTTATATATGTCTTTATATATTTATGCTAAATATATTTTGACTCTGTGGCAAAATATTCATTGTTTCTTTAAAACACGTTAACATTTAATGTTAGTATTTATCCTTGTATTTTGTAAAATATCTATTTTTAAATGTTAATAACTTAAAACTAAAATTACTTGTAAGAATCATTCTTTGAAGTTAAAAATGCATTTAAAACTACTTAGCTTTGTGTTACATATTATTAATGCTTGATATTTTATAGTTGTATTTTAATTTTAGAAACTTGAGTTTAGCTTAATGGTAGAGCACCTCCATGGCCCTGGGTTTGATCCTAGTTTATAATGTGTAAATAATTAAACATAAATAAAATGCCAATGTCTAGATATAATTTTAGTAGTTTAGGTAGTCATTGAGTGACTTTAAGTGGAAGATATTGCCTTGGGTATTTGTGATATATAAAAGAGCAAAGCAAATCTCATTTTTAATGGGATTTGCATCTTAGAGCTATAGATAGATAATAATAGACAAAAATTTTGTAATGTATTCCAAAGATAATCAGATATATGGGGAAAGGAAAGGAAGATAGAATTTGGCTACATTTGCAGTGGGAATAACTTTGCAACTTTAATTGGGGAATCAGGACAGCTCTCAGTGAAATGATTTCAATGTTTGAGAAAGAAGGAAGTAAGGTGTTAAGCTGTCCAGGAGGATATGCTATAAATGAACACTTCAGATAGAGGAGAAGTGAGTACAAAATCCTGGGAAGGAGGATTACCTGTTATAGGAGATGAACTTCAAGCAGACTAGTGAGATTATTATGGCATGAGAAAGAGGAGTAGAGACAGAGGTGGGAATAGAAAAGGCTTAAGTAGGCCTGCTTTTGTCGACAATTGTCTAGCTTACAATATAAAATGGAGAGTTTTGTAGCAGAGAAATTTTGAGAAATGCTGTATAGCAGGGTGATAATAACTAGGGAAGTGAGAAGAAATGAGATACTAAATAATTTTTAAATCAGATACGTAAGAATTGCCTGATGGATGGATGTGAAGGTTGAGAGGGGAAAAAGAAGGCAATGAGAACTCCTACAAAGTAGACATAGAATCATTAGAAATCTCATTCCATATAGCACATATTATGTATGATATGACACATGGATGACATTAGCCAAAATACTCAACAAAGGTTAGAGAGAATCATATCCAGTGGATAGACATGATCCCTGGTTGAGGGATGGGGCCACCCATCCATCTCGAAAATATTAATCCAGAATTGCTCCTATCTAAAGGAAATGCAGGGACAAAGAGTGGAGCAGAAACTGAAGGAGAGGCCATCTAGAGATGGCCCCACCTAGGGATCCATCCCATCTGCAGACACCAAACCCAGACACTATTGCTGATGCCAAGAAGTTCTTGCTGACAGTAGCTTGAAATAGCTGTCCCCAGTGTGGCTCTACCAGAGCCTGACCAATACAAATGCAGATGCTAGCAGCCAACCATTGGACTGAGCATGGGGACCCCAATGGAGGAGTTAGGGGAAGGAGCTGAAGCAGTTTACAACCCCATAAGAGGAGCAACAATATCAACCAACCAGACCCGTAGAGCTCCCAGGGGGAGAACCAACCAACCAACCAAAGAGAACGAACCAAAGAGTACACATGATGGGACCCATGGCTTCAGCCACATATGTAGCAGAGGATGGCCTTGTCTGACATCAATGGGAGGAGAGGCCCTTGGTCCTGTGGGGCTTGATGAGCAGTGTAGAGGAATGATGTGCACTGAGGTGAGAGTGGGTGGGTAGGTAGCAGAGCACATTCATAGAAGCTGGAGGGCTGGGGAGGGGATAGGAGTTTAACTGGGAAGAGGGATAACATTTCAAATGTAAATAAATAAAATAACCAATAAAATGTTATACATTCATGTATAAAAATGCCTTAGAAGGAATAAAAAAAACCTACAAAATAATAAAATGTGTTCCTAATTAATACAGTATGCATAAGTTAAGTATTAAATAGAAAAATACTACTCATTCTGTTTCCTTAGTTTTCTGAGACAGGGTCTCAACTATGCAGCCTACGTTGGCCTCAAACTCGCAGTAATCACTTTACCTCAGCATCACAGGTTCTGAGATTGCAGATGTGTGCCTGGCTACCTTGAGTATTTTTAAAAAACACATTTCTACAAATTTCTTGCAATTGTAAGCGTAGCTAAAATATTTCTGAAGGACAAAGTTAGAAACTGAGAAAACAAAGACATGTTTGTATCTCAGGCTCTCAACCCTGCAAGCCATCTTGTTTATTTAAATATAGGCAGAGCGATCTCATCAAAGCATAGTAAAATGTGATTGAGTTCACCATGCTGTATTTAATTAGAAAATGTTAATTAAGCTTCCTTAATTCAACTTCACATCAAAGAAATGTCTTTACATTCACAAGCCAGATCTTAATGCTCAATCATAAAATACGAAGCCCCATGCAGGTCATACCCCAGTGTTGCTGCATCATGGCAGAAGAATGATTCTAATTTTGAATGCATGGAAGGCTAGAGTAAATGGCTGACATTTACTTTTCCCATTGACAAATGGGGATTCACAATGGAACTTTGTTTCAAGTAAAACCAGCCTCAAGGAAATGCATTGTAAAGTCATCTAACACTGAATGTCTGGAGGATTCCTTAGTGGGTGCAGTGGGGAAGAGAGGTGGTTGAGTAGTAAAGGAATCTTAAATTGTCATTGTCAGACAACAGAAAAGGATCCACAGCAAGTCCTCTACAATGATTTTTATATTTTTTCTTATAATGGTCACATGTACTTTTCTCTCCCTGTTAGAAATATAATCAAATTTTCCTGTTGCTTCTGGACGTGGCTGTGAAGTTTGTATCTGCAGCTAACGTTTATCATTGAATTGCAAACCCCCAAAATCATCATTTAGGCTGAAAATGCTGACAACTCCACAGTGAGAGCGGGGCCAATGACTAGGACAGGAATACAAAGCTGGCTTTTGGTAGTCAATAGGTTCCCCCATCTGAACAGAATGAACACCATAAAACACAAAATATAATCACATTATTATGTTAGGGATATAAGAAATGGGAATCTTTGTTACTGCTGCTTTCCTTGAGAAAGCATTTCTCCGCATAGATCATGCTGTCCTATAACTTGGCCTGTGGACCACCTGGCTGACCTCCAATGGCCCCAAGTTCTGGAAGTAAAGGCATGTGCCACCACACCTGGCTTATAAGGAAAAGGAATTTAATATGACAAGTTAAGCGCATCCAGCTTTCTACAAGACATGCATGCTCTGTAATGTTTAAGAGGAGAATGGTAGTCACACTAGGTAGAACAGTTCATTTAACTTGTTTTTGTTTCTTTTTCCTAGCACCGCCAAATAATGTTGTTGATCTGAAAGCTCTTTCCTGATTGCTGGCCACACTCACCTGTTCACCTGATTAGATAATAAAACTCTTCATAATCTTCAAATCATGGTACTTTCAGCATTTAGTAAATTCAGTTTCTATAGTAATGCAGTGTAATTCCAAATGACTCTTAGCTATTCTTCATTAACAATACTATATAGGTTTAAATGGATGCCACAGGAATCCTAAAATTTAATTCATACTAATTAATCTATGCTAAGCACTACTATAACTTAGTTTTTAGCAAATTAGGACCAGTGAGCTTAATGCTGGTTTTTCAAAATAAGACATTATGAAGCACTTAAGAAACTTTTATGGAGACATACTTGGGAGTGTGTCTTCAGAAGACTCACTATATGATATAATTTAAAAAGCCTAAAACATTGATTACCTGACCTGTTACAGAAAATACTTGTTCAATTTTGATGTACCTTATACTCTACATTATTATTATTATTATTATCATTATCATTATTATTATATCAGTTTATGGTAGATGAGGAACTGAAGCTTAGGAGAACTGAATAACTTGACTGAGATTAAAAATTAAAACATAGCAGAAGCCAAATTTGAATCGAAGGATATTTCAAATTTAAATTGTTAATCACCATATATACTACTTCCTAATAATCTCTGAAGTTTACCCTGTTCATCGAAGTAATATAAAGACTGTACTATGAGACTGGAGAGGTGGCCCAGCGATTAAGAACACTTATTATTCTTTCAGAAGACTGGAATTCAGATCCTAACATTGGGTGGCTTATAACCTCCTGTACTACAGCTTTAGGGAATATTATATAATATTTACATATATATACATATATATTATATGTGCTATATAAATTAAACAATATACCATTAGGTCTAACACAAATAGAAAGAAACATACTCACATTTAGTATGTTTGTATGCACCTATAAATTTTAAGATTTATGAGCATTCTCTTCTATAATATCCTGTTTCACTCAGTAAGAATTCACATTTCACATTTCAGAGCTTGAATCGTGAGGTTCTGGTTATGTTAGTCACAAAATGGCATAGGTAAAGTATAAATCCAGGCGTCTTTCTGTGAATAACTTTATTATATATATAAAAAGAATGGTCCTTGTGAAATGGCTCAACAGATCAAGATACTTGCTGACAAGCCTAAAAACCTAAATTCAATTCTTGAAAGAATCAACCTCTATTTATCCTTGAGCCTCTCACATGTTCTGTGAAACTTGTGTACCTACACACACAAATAAACAAATACATGAAACAAATAAATTATCAAATACTAAATTCTAATTAAAGAATATTATTTTGTCTGTACAAACATGCACACGATATTTTAAAAGATAAAGAATGATAGAGTAGAACAGAACACAAAGATCACAGCAATTGTTTTAGAAGAAAATGAAAAGCGATCACTGAAATTAATGTCATGTTAAAAATCTATGCTATTATTTTCTTCTAACTGTCCTCTTAGAGAGTTCCCCAATTTTCCTTTATCCCTCAGCTGATAGACAAGATTAGGTGGCCTCCCTTTGTCCTCACTTGTCTTCTATTTTAGGATGTCTGATAAAATCAGAGCCCTATTCCCTGGCAGTTTAGTTTCAGTCAACTATGTTTGTCATAAAGTCACCCTTACTTTTCATTTGTCTTAGAATGTGAGATGTCATAAATGCTCAATAACTGGAATTCAATTTTGGAACTGTCCTAAGCATCTCTTCATGTTCACAGGGCTGACTCTATGAATCATACCATCTGTTAGAAGATAGGGAACTGAGATGTGACAAAGTTCAGAAGAAAGTGTATAAGAAAACTTTGAAAGAAAACAAGCATGGCAACATTTCTCATGAAAACAGGAGACATCAAACTGGGACTCATAGAAACATGAATTTTTGAACAGTTGTTTACAACCACCTCTCCACCGTATACAATGCTCCTCCTTATGAATGTTGTTCACAGTGAACTGTTAGTCATATATTTTCAACAGTACACTCCAGTAGAAAAATCACCCTCTGTAATAAAGGTAAGCCTCAAAGGAGAAAAGAAAAGGCTAAGGTAATGTCTCTTTAAAATTCATTTTAACAACAGCAAAAGTATTTGCTGTTCTGTTTATTTTATTTTTCTTTTAAGTAATTTTTAACAAAAAATAAGCAAATATAAAATTCTCCATTAAAAGTACTTGAGAAAAGAATATTGGTAGAAGACTTTAATTCCTCTAAAAAAAAACAGTAACTTGACTGATTTTTTCTTATTTGATATATTCTTTATTTACATTTCAAGTGATTTTCCCTTTCCTGGATTCCCCCCTCCCAGAAAGTCCCATAAGCCCTCTCCCCTCTCCCTGTTCCCCAATCCACTCCTTCCCACTTCCCTGTTCTGGTATTCCCCTACACTGCTGCACTGAGCCTTTCAAGTACCAGGGGCCACTCCTTTCTTCTTCTTGGGCATCATTTGATATGTGCATTGTGTCTTGGGTATTCCAAGCTTCCAGGCTAATATCCACTTATCAATGAGTACATGCCATGGGTGTTCTTTTGAGACTGGGTTACCTCACTTAGGATGATGTTCTCCAGTTCCATCCATTTGTTTAAGAATTTCATGAATTCATTATTTCTAATGGCTGAATAGTACTCCATTGTGTATATATACCACATTTTCTGTATCCATTCCTCTGTCGTGGGGACATCTGGGTTCTTTCCAGCTTCTGGCTATTATAAATAGGGCTGCTATGAACATAGTGGAGCATGTATCCTTATTACATGCTGGGAAATCCTTTGGGTATATGCTCAGGAGTGGTATAGCAGGGTCCTCTGGAAGTATCATTCCCAGTTTTCTGAGGAACCGCCAGACTGACTTCCAGAGTGGTAGTACCAGCTTGCAACCCCACCAGCAGTGGAGGAGTGTTCCTCTTTCTCCACATCCTCGCCAGCACCTGTTTTCTCCTGACTTTTTGATCTTAGCCATTCTGACTGGTGTGAGGTGAAATCTCAGGGTTGTTTTGATTTGCATTTTCCTGATGACTAAGGATATTGAACATTTCTTTAGGTGTTTCTCATCCATTTGATATTCTTCAGGTGAAAATTCTTTGTTTAGCTCTGTCTATACCCCATTTTTAACGGGGATATTTGGCTCTCTGGGTCTACCTTCTTGAGTTCTCTGTATATCTAGGATATATGCCCTCTGTCAGATGTAGTGTTGGTAAAGATCTTTTCCCAATTTGTTGGTTGCTGTTTTGTCCTTTTGACAATGTCCTTTGCCTTATAGAAACTTTGTAGTTTTATGAGGTCCCATTTGTCAATTCTTGATCTTAGAGCATAAGCTATTGGTGTTCTGTTCAGGAACTTTTCCCCTGTGCCCATGCCCTCAAGGGTCTTCCCCAGTTTCTTTTCTATTAGTTTCAGTGTGTCTGGTCTTATGTGGAGGTCCTTGATCTGCTTGGACTTAGAGCTTAGTACAAGGAGATAAGAATGAATCAGTTTGCATTCTTTTGCATGCTGACCTCCAGTTGAACCAGCACCATTTGTTGAAGAGGCTGTTTTCCACTGGATGGTTGTAGCTCCTTTATCAAAGATCAAGTGACCATAATTCTGTGGGTTCATTTCTGGATCTTCAATTCTATTCCATTGATCTACTTGCCTGTCACTGGACCAATACCATGCAGTTTTTAACACAATTGCTCGGTAGTACTGCTTGAGGTGGGGGATACCGATTTTATAATGAAAGAAAATGTTTTTATTTTAGCTAGTGTTACCCCTTTAATCTAAAATGTAACCACAGAATGCGCGCATGCGCGCGCGCGCACACACACACACACACACACACACACACACACACACACAAACACATGCATGCACACACTGTCTTTAAAGGAACATAGTTTATTCATCTCTCAGTAATCCACTTGAACAATTTTTCTTTTTAAAAAGCTTTTATTGCTATTTTTAGTATGTTAACTATGTATGTGTGTATCCGCTTATATTTGTATTACTTAAGTTCAGTTCCCAGCTAAAGCCAGAGAAGGATTTTGTTCCTCTGGAGTTAAGAGTTACAGATGGATAAAGAAAACATGGTTCATTTACACAACGGGATACTACTCAGCCATTAAATACAAGGACATCATGAATTTAATAATCAAAAGGATGGAACTAGAAATATCATCCTGCATGAGGTAACCCAGACCCAACAGTACATGTCTCAGTTTGGTTCTTGAGGGGTTCTTGCCGCAGAGGGGTTCTTGAGGAACTGAGGGATGTTTGGAAGTGGCAAGAGAAAAGACTCAAAGTCAATGAGGATACAAGTCCTGTGTTCTGCTCACAATGGCTCTCCAGACAGCCCTGTAAATAGCTATTGGCTCTGTAGTCTGTTTGAGATAGCTCTCTGCTAGAGATATCTATCTCGTGGTAGAAAAAAAAATTCTAATCTCTCTGGATAGCTCATGGATTTTCCTACCAAAGTCAGAAAAACTGCTAGTAAAAAAAAAAAAAAAATCTTGGATTTTCTGACTAAAGTCAGAAAAGCTGCTAGAAACAATTCTTGACTTTTCCAATCAAAATCATAAATCATGTTAGAAAAATATCTTAAAGAGCAGTATTCACTCTCCAAGCAGTTCTCTCTGGGTAACTCTCTCTTGTAGACCAGAGCTCAGTCTTTTATTTACATATCAGTTCATTCATTTACTCCAGGTTCCTTTTTGAATATCCCACAAATCAGCATTTTGATGACCTTAACCTTTTGATTCTTAGGAAAAGACAGCAAGTGCATTTTTTTGTTGACATTGCAAATAAATTCAGAGCTCTGCCTGTCTTTGTAAGCATGGACAATAAAGTTAGTGGGTGGGATCTTGCCCGGTGAACACCACTCCCCAAATCTTTTTGTCTCCTTCCTTAATATCTTTCTGATAAGCTGGCTCATATTGTAGAAGTCTCTGATTTTGTTTTATTTTGTTTTGTTTTTTAGGTCTGTGAAGCCATCATATAATTCACATTTTACTTTATATTTTGCATTGTTGAGAAATACTCCTTATATATTTTTGACTTATGTTTTTAGAGTTCTTTACTACAGCCTTAAGGACTGTCTTGTAGGTTGCTCACAGCATTTACCATTTTGCGAAGGACAAAATACCCATGCCTCCCTGACTTATACTGTCTCTGATTATCATGGAGTCATTAACCTTGGTAAGCAGAACTTTACTCTAGAATGAGGGACATAAGGTAAACAAGCCAGCCTTATACCTAGCAATAGTCAGCACTCACGGAGTGTCACACCCTGCTGGCTGTGCTCCAGGGGCAAGAACATTGCCCCTTGGGCATGGCATGCAGGACTTGGCAATGCATGGTTATGTACTCATTTATAAGTGGATATTAGCCATAAAGTACAGGATAGCTACACTATAATCAGCAGGCCCAACGAAGCCAAATAAAAAAGGTGGCCCAAGGGAGGATTGTTGAATCTTTCTCAGAAGAGGCAAGAATCAGATGTTGATAGAAGGAGGGAACTTGGTCGCAGAGGGGATGAGGAGGACAGTTGAGCAGGGAGGAGACCATATGTAGCGGTAACAGGGGATAGAAAATGGAAATCAGCTGGGGGGGGAATCTCTAGGACATGCCAGAGACCTGGGATGGGGAGAGGCCCAGAGGGTCTGTGGGGCAACTCTAGCTGAGACTCCTAGCAGTGGGAGATATGGATCCTGAAGTGGCTACTTCCTGTAGCTAGGCAGGACTCTGAGTGTCGTGATAAGGACAGCAATCCACACACAAAGCTTTTGTTCCAAAATATATCGTACCTATAAGATATATAGGGACAAAGATGGAGCAGAGGCTGAGTGAATGACCAACCTATGACTGCCCAAAATTGAGACCCATCCCTTTGGGCACAAACCAATATCTGACACTGTTAATGATACTCTGTTATGCTTGCAAACAGGAACTTAGCATAACTGTCCTTTGAGAGGCTCCACACATCAGTCAATAGAAAAAGATGCAGAGAATCATACCCAACCAAGCATTAGATGGAGCATGGGGAGTCTTACTGAAGAGTTGGGAGAAGGATTGAGGGACCCAAAGAGGACGGGAACTCCACAAGAAAATCAACAGAGTCAACTAACCTGGACACTTGGGGAGGTGCCCAGAGACAGAATCACCAGCCAAAGAGAGAGCACAGGCTAGACCTAGGCTCTCTGCATATATGTAGCAAATGAGCAGCTTGGTCTTCATGCAGGTCCCCCAACAACTAAAACAGAGGCTGTCCCTCCTTGCCTGTAGATCTTATGCCCCTAAATGAACTGTCTTGCTTTGTCTGGCCTCAGTGGGAGAGGATAAATCTTATCCTGCACTTGATTAGTAGGAGGTAACTCCCAGAGGGGAACTTTTGAGAAGGTGAAGGTGGAATGGGGAAAAGACTAGCATGAGGAAGTATTGAGAGGAAAGGGTAGCTGATATTGGGATGGAAAGTGAATACATAAATAAATTTCAAAATACATAGTGACTAATTTTCTCTTGTTGAAATTCTTGCATAAGAAAGGGTAATTATGCAAGTGAAGTAAAAAGCAATGCTGTCCATGTATTCTTTTTCTGTTACATGGATATGTATGTTCATTCATGGTATGGTGTCATACTTTAACATTTAAAGCATAAGAAAATGAATTCAGATAAAGGAGAGAAATATTGATAGTATCTGTCTTTCCATTCTCTCTATTATGAATATTATGACAAAAGTACTTGTGAGTGAATGGAATTTTGAAAACTTCATTGGAATAATAACTTAATTTTCTAAATTTATTGTAGGCATATCAACCATCCCAGCTTTGCAATTGAATGGAATAAAGTGAGCTTTCTGAAGAGGCAAATTATACTACAAAATGAAAATGAAAATGGTGTACTAATCTCATGTGCAAAGAGGCTCTTAGGCATGAAACTATTAATTTTATATATTTTTAACACTTAGAAAATTGTCATCTCAGCTTCCCAGCTTCCCAGCTTGGCAGAAGTAATATAACACTCACCATAAGCAAATGGAGTCAATGTTGCCAGAAACATACTGTATAAAAATAACCACTAATAATTTGGATCCTTATATTAACCAAGTGCTGTAAGAAAATGAGTTTAAAACAAAACCCACTTTTAACAATTCAAAAATAAAAATAAAATTTGTAATATTTTTAAAGGGGAAATGGATTCTTTCTCAAATAGCAGATGAAATAAATTCTTACTCTGAAGTCTTTCTATAGACCATAACATTTGATTAACATACTTTCAGGCACCTCTTTAATTTGTAGCAGTTTTACTACTTTAAATGTTTTTAAACTTTTAAATTTCATATAAAATATTAATACTTATTTTTACTTTATGACTCTTTGTATGGCGCCTCATACATAAATTCATGTAAAAACAGTCATTATCTTATGATAGTTATATTATACTACAAATCTTTCTTTTGATGTACCATTTCACCCTATTTATAATTATGGAAATGTACTACTCAGTTCTTTGCTGCTGTAGTGTTTTTAAATTAAGAGTTATCTTCATTTTGCATATATATATATAAGAAACTTATGCATTCTTCTTCCTGGGTAGATTGAAGGAAAGTGTCAGATAACCTGGAACTAGAATTATGGACAATTATAAACTACCATGTGGGTGTTGGGAAATAAACCCAGATCCTCTCCAATAACAGTATGTATTCTGAATTGTGGGGCCGTCTCTCCAGCCCCAGTATCTACTACTAGTTTTGCCTTTTCCAGAATTTATCGTAAGTAAAGTTTTTTTAGATTAATTATTTCACTCACCACAATGCCTTTGGATCTGATCATTTTGTTGTATTTGTCAATAAATTATTCTTTTAAAAATATCATATTACATTGCTTTACCAAATGCCATTTTTCTTCATTCATACAATGAAGCCTTTTTAGGAAGTTTTAAAATTTTTATAAGAACAAATTATTTAGCTAGAAACATAGATGTGCATAATTTTGTGTGAACAAAAATTTTTGTGTGAGCAAAGTATTCATTAATTTCTATTAAATAGACAGAACTAGAATTGTTGTGGTCTACTCTAAATGTATATTTAACTCTACAAGAGATATAGAGTGCTATTTTAAACATTAAACTATACTCTGATAGAATTCCAAGACCAAAAAAAAAAAAAAAAAAAAAAAAAAACTTCTTTTGTAATGGATGCATCTTAATTCTACTTCTTAGATTTGACTTTATAGAAGCTCCTAAACACAAAAAGTTGACTTTCATCCAAAGAAAAGAGAAAATGATTTCCATACTATCTAGCTAATAAATAGGAGGAATTATATAATACAAAAGCATTAATAGTTATTTTAGAGTTTCCTGATGGCCATGTCTAACATGAAGATCCTTATTAGAAATCTGGATGGCTAAGAAACAATGAATTCATGAAATTCTTAGACAAATGGATAGAGCTGGAGAACATTATCCTAAGTGAGGTAACCCAGTCTCAGAAGATCAATCATGGTATGCACTCACTGATAAACAGATATTAGCCTAGAAGCTTGGAATATCCAAGACACAGTGCACATATCAAATGATGTCCAAGAAGAAGAAAGGAGAGGCCCCTGGTCCTGGAAAGGCTCAGTGCAGTAGTGTAGGGGAATACCAGGACAGGGAAGTGGGAAGGAGTGGATGGGGGAACAGGGGAAGGGAAGAGGGCTTATGGGACTTTTGGGGAGGGCGATCCAGGAAAGGGAAATCATTTGAAATGTAAATAAAGAATATATCTAATTAAAAAAAAGAAATCTGGATGGCAAATCAGAAAACACTAAAAGAAAATCTAAGGGAAAATATTCCTATTAAGGTGCAAGAGGTACACAGAGTACAAAGTAGTACCAAGAAAGAAACTTACCATGTCACATAATAACCAAAATACTACATTTACAGAACAAAGAAAATATATGGTGAAAACTTCAAGAAAGATTAAATTACATAGAAAGGCATACCTAGAGAATAACATTTAGCTTTTCTGTATTGTTTGGTTTGGATTTTAAAATATGGTCCCACTATGTCACCTTGGTTGGCCTGAACCTCTCTATGTGCAACAAACTGGCCTTGAACTCACAGAGATCTGTTTGACTCTGTGTCTCCAAGTAGTAGAATTAAAAATGAGTATTTTCATCCTGATATTTAAATGGAAATTCTGAAACCCTGAAGGGTCTGGACTGATGTTCTACAATTTCAAAAAGATCACAAGTGCCAGTTAAGCTACTACATTAAGCAAAGCTATCAGTAATAACTGAAAGTAAAATGAAAACTCCCCATGATGCAAACAGATTTAAGGCACTTATCATAAGCCCAACAAAACAGAGGATACTAGAAAGAATGCTTTGGTCTGAAGAAAAGATTAAACATACTTACAAGGACACTAAATATATTCAAGAGAATACAAGGATATATATAAAATCCTGTAACAGTTAACCAAAAGGCCTAAGAAAATACCAAAATAATAAAATAACCGAAATTAATAAATATATTTTAATAATAATTTTTAGTGCCAATGATCTCAATTATTTCCCAGTAATAGCTTAACAGAGTGGACTAGGGAAGCAGATCCATATTTTTTGTACCAAAAATGATAGATTGTGTCTTAGGTAAAAGATAATCAGAAAAGATAGAGAAGGAAATTTGATAAACATTAAAGGAAAAATTGATCAAAAAGACATATTCTTGAGCTGGAGAGATGGCTCAGTGGTGAAGCACTGACAGCTCTTCTAGAGATCCTGAGTTCAATTCCCAGCAACCACATGGTAGCTCACAACCATCTGTAATGGGATCTGATGTCCTCTTCTGGTGTCTGAAGAGATCAAAGCTATCCTCATATACATAAAATAAACAAGGCCAGAGCAAGCAGGGCTGGTGCTGGTGGGGCAACGACAAAAAGATATAATCTCCTCTTGTCACCTCACCTATTTTTTCCTCATTTGGAAAATCCCTACCCCTGAATTCTATAAAAGCCTTGTCTTCTTCACATCCAATGTTGACTTCTTGAACCCTGCCTTATGGGGAGAAAGCCTGAGTGTGTACACAAATAAAAATGCTAGCTTTATTTGTTTGCTTCAATTAATTTGGCAATGGTGATTTGAGTTGGAGGTTTTTGTCCTCTCATCTTTGGGATTAACATTTTATATAGGCTGCCACTAGAAAGAGAAACCCAGATGTTAGGTAAATATTCTCACTTCAAATGATTCACATTTAAGGTAGGTCTTTCTACCTCAGATAATCCAATCAGAAAAAAAAAAATACCCAGCTGTTTGGATTTTAGATGTAGTAAATTTTAGATGTAGTAAAACTGACAACCAATGATACCCATCACAATTCACCAAAAGTGTAATTAGATAGGATAAGATAATAAAAGTCATGTGTAAAATTAATGAAATAGAATGTTAAAAAACAACACAAATATAAAGAGTCAATGAAATAAAGACTTTGTTCATCAAAAAGATTAACTAGATTGACAAATTGTTAGTCAAATTTTCCAAAGAGAGTGCTAAATAATTAAATCAAAGATTGTAAGACCCAGAGGTACAGTGTCTGCTGTGAGATTTTGTCTCCTAGAAATGTCAGAAGCCATTCCCAGGATCCCTCATCAAGGGATTGCCACAATGGTGTGATGAACAGACAAAATAGACATGCTAATGTGGATGGGGTCCTGTAGAGCCGAGGAGCTCTCTAACCTACAGGAAAAATTGTCTGCAAGTAAGAAATGCTGAGAGTGAGAGAATTAGTAAGGATGAGATTGACTGTCCAATACCAAATGGTCAAATGGTCAGCTTGAAAACATACATACAAATAACATTATAAAGGGAGCAGGTTGAACATAGGTGTTTAGGGAAGGAAGGGAAGGAGGGAAGGAGAGAGAAGGAAGGATGGAGGGAGGAAGGGAGAATGAGGTCATAAATTTGAAAAAGAGCAAAAAGAGGTTCATGGTATAGCTTGGAGGTAGGAAAGGGAAGGGGAAAATGATAAAATTATAATCTCAAAATATAAAAGAAATAATTTTTGTAAATTGAGAGTGAGTTCAGAAGATGGAAATGAATGAAAAGCTACTATTATAGAAGCTTCCTAAAATAATACATGAACACATGCATAGAATTTTAATGGTATTAAACAACATACCAATTCAATACTACAGGCTAGTAAATAAAATCCCCTGTACTAGAAATGAGTTGCCTCTTTTTCAAGTGTTATCTCCATGGCTGCATTGACCTTCAACACATTTGATTATTGCTACTACTCTTGACTATTCTCCAGAGCTTGATACTAAGACCCTATGACTATGAGGGTACTCCCCTCCCCCACCCCTTCATGCCTCAGTGCCTTAGCATTCCCTTATGCTGCACCATCTATGAGGGGATGGGGCTTTAACTAGGAAGGGAGATAACATTTGAAATGTAAGTAAACAAACTAACCAATAAAATAAAAAGAAGGCCGTATGACTGAATGAATGCGCTAAGCAGACACGCATGCAGACACATCACTTATGCACATAATAGAAAGACTGGGACAGAGTCAGAGAATTTGGAAAGTTGAATCCATTTTTTACTTTTTTTGTTGTTAATGCCAATGCCCAAGATTCTGTTTCTTATTTACTGGAGAAATGAATTTATAAGAATAAATATGATCCACTTAAATATATGTAGACATGAGGAAAAAGAGTTCAACTAGTAATAAGTAACTAGGCCCTGCTTCTGGGCCTGATTGCTGGAGCTAGATTCCCAGGAACTACTCACATGGTAGAAGGAAAGAATGAAATCCCACAAATTGTCCTCTGATCTCCACACATCCTGTGACACACCACTCCCCTCAGTGAAATAAATCCATTTTTCTTTGTTTTTGATTTTTTAAATCAAAGATCAGAACAAAAAAAGATTCCTTGATTTGTATGTGAAAGGCAGCTGCACATGAAAGCTGTAAGATATATGACAAAAATATGTTTGTCCCAATCTTCTACATAGTTGAAATTTATGAGGACATAAACTCATTGCAAGAAAATGGGATATCCTGACCCACCTCAACACATGTTGTTCATGTATTAACATTCAGTAACATATCTTATGGTTAGTTCTATCCCCAAAAGGATGTCTGTGCCTATAAATTGATGTGGCCAATGTTATTAATTAATAGTAAGAATGTCAGCAAAACAAATAAGGTCTATTCATTTGTTCATTTTGAAAGCATTTATTAATAACACACAGCATGATCAAAATTGCTTAGGCATTATAGATACACTAGTAACCAAAACAGATAAAGCTGTCTAGTACCTAGAAATTGTCGTTATGTACAAGTTAGTGATCAAGTACTGAACTTCTGCTGTGATGGGCCTGATGTGAGCCTCGTATAGAAAGATACTTTGATTTTCCATCTAAATAAATCGAAAATTAGAGCTAACAGGTTCCCATTAGACATTTATCACTGTTAGAACTTGCCAGTTAGCTTATCACTTCCTCATTTTATGAGTTAATGAATCAGATCTGTGAGATAAAAAATGTGTTAACATGAAAATACTATTTATCTGCATATAATATCTTTTCAGTGATTATACCCTTTTTAAGTTAACATGAGAAGTTGTTAATTACTTTTTCCAGTAGAATGTTTTAGAAAATGTAGTGATTAAGAAGATTCACTGCTGGAGTATTTATAACTTGTGTTTGTAGTTTGACCCTTTTATAAGCAGTTCATATTGATGCTAATTTGTTCCTAATTTGCCATCTTTCCTGCATATAAACATGGTCAGATTCTTTTGTCTCAGTGATGCTGCTTACCAAGTGGTATCGTGTTGTTAGGGGCAGAGCAAGGACCTTCAAGTGAGATATTAAAAGATAAGTACAGGAGGCAATCTCCATTCGTTTTAGAGAAATTAAAAATGAAAGGTAGATATAGGCAAAACCTCTAACTAAGACACAGTCCCAGTTAAGCTGGTGGATTTGAAGAGTAGAATGCATGCGCGATTTTTCTCATGACAGAACACTTTTGCTTCTGGGCTGTGGTAACACCAACTAACAAGCAAATCAAAACCTCTGCCACTACAAAGTCACAAGAAGTACAGTCTAGGGTGAGCACAGGTGTTAGGAACCTTCTAGCATTGTTTGAGAATAGCGCTAGTGTGCCCTGGTTGTTGAAATGATTAAAAGTCTCCCTCTGTGTTGTTTTGGCTAGGCATCTGAGGTGTGCAGAGCAGATTGCTTTGCACTTTGCAAAAAGAGCTGGATGTGCAATGATTTACAGTAGTAATCTGTGGACTGGGATTTCTATGAACAATTAAACTTTTATTTTTTTTAAAAATAGGAAAGTGACCCAGTGTGAGGGTTCTGTTCCCAGCTTATCTACACTAATATAAGCTTTGTTTTCTCTGGTTAACTATCTACTTTCTGTGCCAAACTCCTTGAGGCTTCCTGTTATTCTCAAAAACCAAACCAAACCAGAACAAAACAACAACAACGAACCCCCAAACACTGGATAGCAGAGCTGGGACCTTGCTTTTTATAACTGGGTCACTCTCTCTAGCACTTTGTACTGCAATGGGATATTTAGTCTGGTCTTTTTACTAGCTGTTATTGGTAGATTCTGACTCAGAAATTGGGAGCCAAAACACAGATAACAGTTCTAGTGAACTGCCAGGCAACTTAGCTTTTCTGTGCTTTATTTCTTTTATTAGTCTCTTTTTATTGTACCTGCACTCATTCAATGCCATTTTCTTTGACTCTTAATTCTTTTCTCTCTGATACTACTTTCTCCTTCCTGAAGTAAAAAAAAAAAAAAAAAAAAAAAAAAAAAAAAAAAAAAAAAAGAAAAAGAAAAAGAAAAAGGATACAACAGCCCCATCTCTCTCTTTTCCTTAGAGATTTCTTATTACAGGCACATTTCTTAGGTGCAGTGTCTTATTTATATGGCTGCACTTGTGGGACTATATAACAGGAGCCACACTCTGAGATAGACAAATTCCAGACTATTACTGCTTTTAGTAAAGTCAATGTATATCCATTTTCTGAACTGTATGGGAGAAAAACACTTTTAGAGAAACGTATTGTTTCTGTATATGACATGGAGACATGACCTTATGACACCTTAGATTCGGTCAACAGATCTCCCTTAAAGCTAGCTGAGTTCCTTTTAGGTAGTAGTCACAGAAAACATCAAAGGTAAACTAATATGTAGGAACTCCCTCTCCCTCTCCCTCTCCCTCTCCCTCTCCCTCTCCCTCTCCCTCTCCCTCTCCCTCTCCCTCTCCCTCTCCCTCTCCCTCTCCCTCTCCCTCTCCCTCCCTCTCCCTCTCCCTCTCCCTCTCCCTCTCCCTCTCCCTCTCTCCCTCTCCCTCTCCCTCTCCCTCTCCCTCTCCCTCTCCCTCTCTCCCTCTCCCTCTCCCTCTCCCTCTCCCTCTCCCTCTCCCTCTCTCCCTCTCCCTCTCCCTCTCCCTCTCCCTCTCCCTCTCCCTCTCCCTCTCCCTCTCCCTCTCCCTCTCCCTCTCCCTCTCCCTCTCCCTCTCCCTCTCCCTCTGTCTTGGCTATAGATCCCAAGGCTTTGTACATCTAAGACAAGAACTCTATTAAACTATGATCTATTCTCTTTCTTCATTATTGCTTCTTCTGGATATGTCAGCTCATACTGATATTCATAGTATCTAATTAGCTCATATTTGCTTAAATGCTCAGCCTTACTTTTCTCTATGGATAAATGATTAAATAAAATTGAATAACTGAAATCTATAGATACTGGACCAGAAATGTAAATATAGGGTTTATTAGATTGCACATGGTTATTGCCTCTACAGAGTTCTAGAGCTATATAATCCATATTTTTAATGGCTGTAAGGTATAAATGTTCTCTAATTTTAGTGGCCATGAAAATACTCAAATGGATTCTGTTTTCTGGTGTAATTCTCAGAAACTTTGGTTCACTGAATCTGTAGCAAGATATGAAACACATTTTAATATGAAACACTCAGATGGTAATGATACAGGATGTCCTCAGATAACCTTCTGAAAAGGACTGAGTACTGCTGGATACCATAAACAAATGAGGCCATATTTTACATACTCACTCAGTGCAAAGTTGTCATTGCACTTGTCTTAAAACTTGTACAGTTTCTTCCACTATGTATTTTTATAAGTGGATCCACTCATGTTTTCAAGTCCACTACTTTTCTAAGTAATTTATTATTGAGGAATTGATTTTATTATAAATAGAAAGCAAATAAAAACAGGAAGAACCAACACATAGTACCAGTAGTATATTCCATGTTTTTGATGGTCCTATTTTATGATTTGATCAGCTGCAACAAACCTTCCTCTTAATTACTATTCCTCTTACTATTACACACAAAATTGGATTTGGACATGTGAGTTGGGGTGGGACATAAATATTCAGATATAGCACTCTGGAGCCCACAATGGTGGATCATAACACTGGAGCATAATACTGAAGAATCTTGTTGAATCACAACAATGAAAAATAAAGCTTCACAAATGCTGAGATGGAACCACCTGGTGCTATAATTTGAATAATTGGCTCCAAAGGTCTATGTGGTAAAGTTTAGTTCCTCAAAGTGTCAGTTCTTGAATAGGAAACTTAATCTATCAATACGGCTGCCCTAGCAAGAGATCACATCCAAAGATAAGATCTGGCTGGAAATTATACTTGCAAAGCAGAACATTTCAGTGAGAAGCTGAGAGAAGCTGGATTGAATCAGACTTCTTGGAAAAACAGATTGTACAGAGGTTAAGAGCTTTCAGGCCTAGGGATAGTTAGAACAGAGAAGGAAAAGCTCTGGGCTCAGCCTGAGCCATGCATTCACACAGCTTGGGTAGGTTCATCTCATTACTTTCTCTGAGGAAATAATTGTGACACCTACATTTATACGTTATGAGAAGTGATGGGACCATTAGCAAGTGGATTCACAGGAGGTCTTTAAGTCATTGGGATTGTCCTTGGAGAGAACTGTGGAACTCTTGGTGCTTCCCTTTCTTCTTTTGTTTCTTGGCACTGAGATCAGCCATATACTCTGCTGTGTTATCCTTACATTGCTATTTGGAACTAAGTAAACCCTTTCTTTTATAGGTTAATTATCTAAAGCATTTCATTTTATTTATTTATTTTCAATGGTTTTATATTTTTTATTGTCTATATTCTTTGTTTACATTCCAAATGCATTCCCCTTTCCTGGATACCCACTCCCCATATGTCCCATAAGCCCTCTTCCCTCTGCCCATTCCCCAATCACCCCTTCCCATTTCTCTGTCCTTGTACTCCCCTACAACGCTGGATCAAGGCACTCTTGACCGGGGTACTCTCCTTCCTTCTTCGTGGGAATCATTTGATATGCTAATTGTGTCTTGAGTATTCAGAGCTTCTGGGCTAATTAATATCCACTTATCAGTGATTGCATTCCATGTGTATTCTTTTGTAATTGGGTTACCTCACTTAGGATGATATTTTCCAGTTCCAAACATTTGCCTAAAAAATTCATGAAATCATTATTTTTAATGACTGAGTACTATTCCATTCTGTAAATATACCACATTTTCTGTATTCACTCCTCCATTGAGGGACATCTAGGTTCTTTCCAGCTTCTGGCTATTATAAATAAGGCTGCTATGAACATAGTGGAGCATGTGTCCTTATTGCTTGCCAAGAAATCCTTTGGGTATATGCCCAGGAGTGGTATAGCAGGGTCCTCCAAAAGAGTTGTGCCCAGTTTTCTGAGAAACCACCAGACTGATTTCCAGAGTGGTTGTACCAACTTGCAATCCCATCAGCAGTGGAGGAGTGTTCCTCTTTCTCCACATTCTCGCCAACACATGCAGTCTCCTGAGTTTTTAACCTTAGACATTCTGACTGGTGTGAGGTGAAATCTCAGGGTTGTTTTGATTTGCATTTCCCTAATGACTAATGATATTGAACATTTCTTAAGATGCTTCTCGGTCATCTGAATTTCTCCAGGTGAAAATTCTTTGGTTAGATCTGTACCCCATTTTTTAATAGGGTTATTTGGTTCTTTGGGGTCTAACTTCTTGAGTTCTTTGTATGTAATGGATATTAGGCCTCTGTCAGATGTAGTGCTGGTGAAGATCTTTTCCCAATTTGTTGGTTGCTGTTTTGTCCTTTTGATAGTGTCCTTTGCCTTATAGAAACTTTGTAGTTTTATGAGGTCCCATTTGTCAATTCTTGATCTTAGAGCATAAGCTATTGGTGTTCTGTTCAGGAATTTCCCCCCCCCCCCCCCCGTGCCCATGTCCTCAAGGGTTTTCCCCAGTTTCTTTTCTATTAGTTTCAGTGTGTCTGGTTTTATGTGGAGGTCCTTGATCCACTTGGAGTTGAGCTTAGTACAAGGAGATAAGAATGGATCAATTCGCATTCTTCTGCATGCTGACCTCCAATTGAACCAGCACCATTTGTTGAAGAGGCTATCTTTTTTCCACTGGATGTTTTGCACTCCTTTGTCAAAGATCAAGTGACCATAGGTGTGTGGGTTCATTTCTGGGTCTTCAATCCCATTCCATTGAACCGCCTGTTTTTGAATCGATGTTCATGAGGGAAATTGGCCTGAAATTCTCTTTCTTAGTTGGATCTTTGTGTGGTTTTGGTATCAGCGTAATTGTGGCTTTAGAGAACGAGTTGGTTAGTGTTTCTTCGGTTTCTATTTTGTGGAATAGTTTGATGAGTATTGGTGTTAGTTCTTCTTTGACATTCTGATAGAATTCTGCACTAAAAACATCTGGTCCCGTGCTTTTTTTGGTTGGGAGACTTTCTATGACCTCTTTTATTCCTTTAGGGGTTATGGGACCATTTAGATGATCTATTTGATCCTGATTTAATTTTGGTGTTTGGTATATGTCTAGGAAATTGTCCATTTCCTCCAGATTCTCCAGTTGTGTTGAGTATAGACTTTTGTAGTAGGATCTGATGATTTTTTTTGAATTTCCTCCATTTCTCTTGTTATATCTCCCTTTTCATTTCTAATTTTGTTAATTTGGATACTTTCTCTGTGCCCTTTGGTTAGTCTGGCTAAGGGTTAATCTATCTTGTTGATTTTGTCAAAGAACCAGCTCCTGGTTTTTTAGATTCTTTGTATGTTCTTTTTGTTTCTACTTGGTTGTTTTCATGCCTGGGTTTGATGATTTCTTGTCTTCTACTCCTCCTGTGTGAATTCGCTTCTTTTTGCTCCAGGGCTTTCAGGTGTGATGTTAAGCTGCTAGTGTATGCTCTCTCCAGTTTCTTTCTGGAGGCAATCAGGGCTATGAGTTTTCCTCTTAGCACTGCTTTCATTTTGTAGCATAGATTTGGGTATGTTGTGCCTTCATTTTCATTACATTCTAAAAAGTCTTTGATTTCTTTCTTTATTTCTTCCTTGACTAAGGTATAATTGAGTAGAGTATTATTCAGTTTTCCATGTATATGTGGGCTTTCTGTTGTTTTGTTGCTATTTAAGAACACTTTTACTCCATATTGATTTGTTAGGAGGCAACGGATTAGTTCGATCTTCTTATTGAGGTCTGTCTTGAGACCAATTATATGATCGATTTTGGAGAAGGTACCATGATGTGCTGAAAAAAAGGTATATTCTTTTGCTTTAGGATGAAATGTTCTCTCTATATAAATATCTGTTAAATCCAATTGTTCCAAAGCTTCAATTAGTTTCACTGTGTCTCTGTTTAGTTTTTGGTTTCCTGATCAGTCCATTGAGGAGGAGGGTGTTCAAGTCACCCACAATTATTGTGTTAGGTACAGTGTGTGCTTTGAGCTTTAGTAAAGTTTCTTTTACAAATGAGGGTGCCCTTGAATTTGGAGCAGAGATGTTCAGAATTGAGAGTTCTTGGTGGATTTTTCCTTTGACTAGCAAGAAGTGTCCTTCCATGTCTCTTTTGATGACTTTAGCTTGAAAGTCAATTTTATCTGATATTAGAGTGGCTACTCTGACTTGTTTCTTGAGACCATTTGCTTGTAAAATTGTCTTCCAGCCTTTTACTCTAAGGTAATGCTTGTCTTTGACACTGAGGTGTGTTTCCCGTATGCAGCAAAATGTAGGGTCCTGTTTATGTATCCAGTCTGTTAATCTATGTCTTTTTATTGGAGAATTGAATCCATTGATGCTAAGAGATATTAAGGAATAGTGATCATTACTTCCTGTCATTTTTGATGCTATTTTTATATTTGATTGGTTATCTTATTTTGGGTTTGGTGAAAGAAGGTTACCATCTTGCTTTTTCTAGTGTGTAGTTTTCCCTCCTTGTATTGGTGTTTTCCCCCTATTATGCATTGTAGGGCTGGGTTTGTGGAAATATATTGTGTAAATTTGGTTTTGTCATGGAATATCTTGGTGTTTCCATCTATGGTGATTGAGAGTTTTGCTGGGTATAGTAGTCTTGACTCACATTTGTGTTCTCTTAAAGCCTGCATGAGATCTGCCCAGGATCTTCTAGCTTTCATGGTCTCTGGTGAGAAGTCTGGTGTAATTCTGATAGGTCTTCCTTTATATGTTACTTGCCCATTTTCTCTTACTGCCCTAAGTATTCTTTCTTTGTTTAGTTCATTTGGGGTTTTGATTATTATGTAACAGGAAGTATTTCTGTTCTGGTCCAGTCTATTTGTAGTTCTGTAGGCTTCTTGTATATTCATGGGCATCTCTCTCTTTAGGTTAGGGAAGTTTTCTTCCATAATTTTATTGAAGATATTTGCTGGCCCTTTAAGTTGAAGATCATCACTCTCATCAGTGCCTATAATCCTTAGGTTTGGTCTTCTCATTATGTCCTGGATTTCCTGGATGTTTTAGGTTACAAGCTTTTTGCATTTTCCATTTTCTTTGAACGTTGAGTCCATGGTTTATGTTGTATCTTCGGCATTTGAGATTCTTCTATCTCTTGTATTCTGTTGTTGATATTTGCATCTATGGTCCCTGTTTTTTCCCAAGGTTTTCTATCTCCAAAGTTGTCTCCCTTTGCGATTTCTTAGTTGTTTCTACTTTTGTTTTTAGATCCTGGATGGTTTTGCTCAGTTCCTTCACTTGCTTGTTTGTGTTTTCCTATAAATCTTTAAGAGATTTTGTGTTTCCTCTTTCATGACTTCTGACTGTTGATTAAAGTTCTCCTGTATTTCTTTAAGTGATTTTTTGCATTTCCTCCTTATTGGCTTCTATGTTTTGACCCATATTCTCCTGAATTTCTTTAAATGATTTTTGTGTTTCCTTTGTAAGGGCTTCTAACCATTTTCTCCTGTATTTCTTTAAGAGATTTATTTATGTCCTTCTTGTGTTCCTCTAACAGCATCATGACCAGTGGTTTTAAATCCAAATCTTGTTTTTCTGGTGTGTTGGGGTTTCCAGGACTTGCTGTTGTTGGAGAATAGGGTTCAGATGCTGCCATGTTGCCTTGATTTCTGTTAGTAACGTTCCTATGTTTGCCTTTTGCCATCTGGTTATCTCTGGTGTTAGTTGGTCCTGTTATTGGCTGATGCTTGAACCTCCTGTGAGCTTGTGAGGCTATTTCTGCACCACTGGATGACTGGGTTTCCCCTGGCACAGATTGCTGATGTGCTGCCATCCTCTTGTGTGCCTTTGGAACCCTGGTGTGTCCTACCCCAAGCAATATTATACTTAGATTTTCTCTGTCAACCTGGTGCTGCCTGTCTGCTCTTTCAGGGAGTGAAGATGGCTCCAGGAATCCCCTCCAAATGCCGACCACCCCACAGGGCACAGGACCCAAGACTGGCTGTCACACAGACAAACCGCAGATCTGCCCAGGTCCTGGGTACAGGCAGCAGCCAGGCGGTCTGTGTCCTCAGAGATCTTAATTTCAGGATATCTCAGTACCTGGGGCCCCTTGTCCTGTCCAACTGGGAGCAAAGACGGTGGCAGGGATCGTCAATGGTTCTCATTTTATTTTATTTAAAAATTTATTTATGTTTAGATGTACATGTAGCTGTCTTCATACACACAAGAGGGCATCAGATCCCATTACAGATGGTTGTGAGACACCATGTAGTTGCTGGTATTTGAACTCAGGACCTCTGGAAGAGCAGCCACTCTTAACTGCTGAGCCATCTCTCTAGCCCAAGCATTTAATTTTAATGAGAAGTAGTTGTCTAACATACTTGTTATTTACAAACTATGTGAAAAGGAGAAAGGTTTTCTGAAGAGTTTCTTGAGTGAACTAATTATGTCAGCCAATATCACTGAATAATTGCTAAGGTTTATTGAAATGATTTGTGCTTCTTTGGTCTTCCTGGCCTCACAGTTTGCTGTTGCTTAAATTCATTTTAGTGTTATGACATCATAAATAGAAGCATTTGTGATAATGGGGTTCTTGCGTAAAGGCCCCCATTATTATCTGTCTTAATGGGACAGGGGAGGGGAAAGTAAGGTAGCAGAATCAATTGAGACTATTCGTATTTCTTATTTTTATTCTTCATTCATTTTATTATTATTGACATTTTCATCTTTTATGTTGAATTTGAAATAGTGTAATGTTAGTCAGTATGGGGTAGACATAAAATTCTAATTTTGATAAAATTGGATAGCCAAGATGAATATTTGCTATGAAGTCCTGTGTAGGAGCATTGGAGTCAACCTTGAAAAAGAAACTTGAGATATAAGAAGAACTGCTAGTTGAATGTGACAACTAGCTAGAAAATGAAAAGGTAGCTTACAGAGGAGACATACTAGGTGCTGACAATAACCCAGAACGTGTTGCAATGGCCTCATTATTTAAATTATGGTATTCATAGGCTTTATGCTGAAAAGCTATCTAACCTTACAGTCTTCCTAAGGAATGCTCTGTTCTGATGACATTGAAGAAACACTAACATGAAATTATTGCAGCTGAATAATTTTATTCAGTTTATCAGAATAAATAATCCATTAATTTATCAGTCAGGTAAAAACACTACTTGCCAAGCAATAACCAACCCAATTTAAAGACCCATCCCATGGTAAAGCACCAGTCTCTGATACTACTAATGATACTTTGTTATGCTTGCAGACAGGAACCTAGCATATGGATAGTCAGGGGTCCTACAGTCTCTCAGAGGATAAGCGGAGAGGTTGTGGGAAGAAAACAAAGATGGGGGTCAGTGAACTGGATGGAAAATGAATAAAAAAACATCTTACCATTCTTCTTCTCATACCTTCTCACTTATTCATCTGTGACTTAGTCTTGGCAATGGCCATATTTGTAGCCTTATCCATTTGTCATGTCTAATATCTTCCACTAGTAATTTTCAAGTACTGATAATGACTAGCTGTTTTGTTAATATAGACCCTCTATGTTTCTATACTCTTGTTAGTTGATCCTTATTTAATTCACCAGTCAATCTCAAAATAGTTTTTCTCATATTTCTACAAAGAATATACCAAAGAAACAATGCTAATATACTGTAATCCTACTCACGATGTTCTGGCTCCTACTGCTAACTTTGCTCTACTCAGAGAACTTCATGAATCCCCTTTGAGATAAGTTTATTACTGTGCTTATTCAACCTCTTCCACATCACAACATTTTCTAACTCTTTTTTTTTTTTTGAGACAGGGTTTCTCTGTGTAGCTCTGAGTATCCTGTAGCTAACTCTAAGAGATCCACCTGCCTCTGCCTTCTAAGTTCTTGGATTAAAAGCATGCACTACCACCTCTTGGTAACTGTTTTTAAGTTCAACTAAATGAATTAATCTCAAATTATTCCCAGTAATTTACAGAGAACCCTATTTATACACTGAATGGCAGTTAGTGTTATATCTTTCTTACAGTCAATGAAAATTTATGACAGAGAGGCTTATGGAAAGCAGCTCATTCACTGCTCTAATTTCTCCTTAAAATAGCTTTATTTTAAGTCAGAATCCAAAATCAGACTTTTAGTTCTGCCGACCCATAGTGCTCACAATTCTCCTTTTAACACTACCTGTCCAACCCCCATTAAAGAGCTTCTGGTGCCTATTATTTTGCTGCTCTTGGACAATGTTCTTATCAAACCAGTAGAATAAGTTGTCCTCTGACCGCTTCATGCAGGTTTTGACATGCATGTGCTCACATACACATATACACCAAATAATAATGTAATAACAACATAAATGTTTATAGAAAATATAAATTCTGATAAATCATTATAATCATATATTATATTATATTTCTGTCTTGTATTTGTATGCAGCTAATTCTTCATTCTTGAATTAAACTCTAAACAAACATAAAGAAGTGCAAGGTCAACTCTCTGTTTCCTACTTTCTAGTTGCTTGATAAGTTTTATTAATTTTGTGAGTGTTCCAAATAACTAATACTAAATAAGTGTCAGTGTCATGCTATATACTACACTTGGCATTAGAGCAGGGATCTGGCTAGAGAGAATTATGGTTGAGATTCACTAGTGTAAGTCTCTTCCAGTCCTTCATAAGAATCAATTCTAAGTCATCTACAAGTATATTCACTGAATAAAGCAAAATATAAGAAGCACCAATAAGAGAAGATATCAAAAATATCTATAGAAATAAAACTGAACATGACTAATTCTACTTTTTAAAACAATTTTCAAAGTGTCTTGGGAAATCTTGTCAGATAAAGTAATTACAAAATTCTTAAAATTTTTACAGTGTTCTTATGATACAATTTTCTCAAGGACAAATTAATTTAAATGGCAACTATCATGTAGTATCATATTTCAGATGCAAAGGCAGAGTATTTTCACATTGAACTTGAAAGTGATAGGACAATTCTTTGATGAACATATCTAAAGAAGAAAAAAGGACCTTTATAATACATTTATAAACTAATTATTTGGTTTTTGTTTTCATGGCCAGTAATTTGTATTGCTTGCACCAACAGAGGACATTATACTGTATAAAGTTCAAATTTTAAATATGCTGTAGAAGCTGGACATTCAGTTTTTAAAACACAGCCAAATTGTAAAATCTTTTTGAGATTTATTTACTCATTTTTATGTATGTAAGAAAACACTATTGCTCTTTTCAGACACAACAGAAGAGGGCATCAGATCCCATTACAGATGGTTGTGAGCCACCATGTGGTTGCTGGAAATTGAACTCAGGACCTCTGGAAGAGCAGTCAGGGCTCTTTACTGCTGGGACATCTTTCCATCCCCCAGATCTCCATTTTTAAAACATGCTTTTTTTATGAATTAGAATCATGTGAATGAGTCTCCATTGGATTTTTTGATCATGGCATACAATAGGATAGCTACATGCACATTAGGACTTCAGAGTCTGCAACAACAGCTCAGTTATTAATTCCATAGCATTAAATGAAGTATGTGATACAATTTTGCTTTTTGTAAATATTTTATTGCAAATTTAATGAATTATGACATAATTATTATTTTCACAGTGTTCTAAGGTCCAATGCTAGGTCTGATAATAAGTGTCTGAGTGCTCCTGGATACATCACTTTAAACAATGTCTTAATATCTTCATTACAGAATTGGTGCGAGAATGAAAAGCAGTAGTGAATTTAAAGCAATTAGTGCAGTGTGATACATAAATAGTCACTAGTTAATGCTGGCAGCTGATATTATTTTTACTAGCTATTATCACACATATTTCTCTATCAATAATCTAGGGAGCATAAGCTGCTGCAATAATCATAATAATTATCTCATAAAAGAAATAATAAAAGCTCAGACTTCTGTTGCAGCAATAGACAGAAGCTTTACCCGCTTTATAGCTGTTAGCTCCTTTTTGATTCACTTTTATTTGCTAAATATTCTTTTCTTGAGTTTGTTTCCCAAATATGCACATGAGTCAGGTGCTTATGAAAAGACAGCAGTCTAACAGTATTGGTAATTACAATAGAAATAGAAATAGAAATAGAAATAGAAATAGAAATAGAAATAGAAATAGAATAGAATATATCATTTACTGGACATCTATCTTGTGTCAAATATTTTACAATGTACTATATTTCATATTAATTAATTAACTTTCATCTGTGTTATATGTGAAATAAATGTGGGCGGTGCATTCACATAGATGGGCATGTGGAGACCAGGGGACATTGGGTGTCTTTCTGTATTGCTATCTACATTATATCCTTGAGACAGTCTTTTTAAAGCAGAAACTTATTATTTTGCTTGGACTGGCTAGTAAGTGAATTTATGGGATCTGAGTTTTTATATTCTCCAATACATGGCCTATAATAATGCATAGACTTGCCGAATTTCATATGGGTGCTGGAGATTTTTGACTCTGGTTCCCATGCTTGCACAGAAAGTGGTCTCACCCACTGAACCATCTCTCCTGTCCATGTATCAACTTATTTTTGCTGGTCTGTTCAATAGATAAGACAGCCCTAAATATATTTAATGAGGTCATTCACTAATGGCCCCCATCTTGGCATGACAGACAACATATGTAGAGCTATATCAAATGATTTCTTACATGAGTCACTTATAAGATTTTTTTAGCATATTTTTGGAGAACCAAGTTGATAGTCTAAAAATTAGTAAATTTTTCAGGATCTTAATACCTTAACTGAGCCAGTAAAGGCTAGAGCCAACTAACAACTGATCTCCAAACTACCTCCAATGCATAGTGCTCTCTTCTGATTAGGTTTTTAAATAATACCCATTTAAGGTATCCTGTAGAATCCAGCAATTATGCCATCAAATTATTTTCCCATATTTTTTTTAGCACATGTAGTAAGCGAAATTGAAACTACAGCAGCATAGGAACATAAACACCCTCAATACAAATACAGGCATTTATTGAAAAATATTTGCCACATTGTGAGAATTAGAGTTTTTATTTCACTCAGTATTAATAGCATGTACTTAGCAACATCTTACATTAAATTACACTAAATAAGAATACAGCAACAGGATTTCTTCAAATTTCTCAGTGTACAAATGTGCTGTAGTCAGTGTTTTTTGCCTGTTCTAGAGCACTTATGTTTATAGACAAAATACAATTCATATCATCAAGTAAAGCAATTGACTATTTCTCTTTAGTTATTATTTCCCTTGGAAACTTACTGAGAATGTAAACATAGAATCACCATTTCTTCACTTTTTTGCTTCTACGTGAGTCTGTGTGTCTATTTGCTCTGCATGTCATTTCGCATAGCACAATTGAGATGCTGCAGATTCATTTGCTAATGCTGCTTGCTTCTCTCTGACATCTACAACTTTTCTTCCATGAGGTTGAAAATATTACCATAGCATTTCATCAAGCATATTTGAAGAGCTCTCTTTACATAAACTACTTAACAAACAAACATAAGCTCAACATGAATTAGAGTATGGAACAATCTTTCTGCACATATACTACGTATATTTTTCCTTTAGAAAAAAAATGCTACTAGTTAGAGGTGGTAGATGGATAGTCCCTACCTTTCTTTTAGATTGTAATGTAGGAAAATCTCAGAACAAATTTCACTAGAATTTTTTTAACAAACCCACACAAGATGTCCAGACTACTAAATTACAAAGCTTTAAAAGATTTTCAATAGCATTTTTCATGGAATTCTTACCCGAGGCAAATATATTAAAGAAATTATTTAACTAATTAGGCTAATAAGAATAAATCCATTAAGAAACTTCTAGAATGAATAATAAAATTAATAGTACCATTTCTTATATGAAAGAGTGATGCCTTGCTCAATTTGTATACACTTTTACTACAGAAGTAGAGAGTATCTCTAAAATACTTTGTGTGACGATATGGCTAATTACAACTGTAGGAACTCATTCTTAACATTATTTTACTAATGCTAAAAAATTTTTAAAAACCTTACCCTGCTAACGACTCATTTAAAAATCACTGTGAAATAGTAAAACCTCTGGTACAGCTTTAATATTATGTGAAGGCGATTATGAGGTTATACTTCATTTAGAAATTATTAAATCACAACTTCATCTCTGCAATCTAGCATAAACTAAGTAACACACATAGTCTGTCATGTGTTGTTAATAATGAAATAGTTTAAAGTAAATTCCAGCAATTGGGAAAGTCAAATGTATTTCTCTACTTGAAGAGCCCTAAAGTTCATCAATAATAATAATAATAATAATAATAATAATAATAATAATAAAACTTGCCTAGCTTTTTTTCAGTAACTCCAAAACTCATGGAAATAAGAATTTTATATATGAGGCAGAGAAATATTTGTTCTAACAAATACTTAGTACATACTAAAATATGAGAGCTACTGGTCAACAGAATCAACATTATGAAGAATATAATTTAGTGAACTCCCTGCCTAGATTTGATCCCGAAAAGTATCTCCTTCATTTATCTGCATAAACACTTTCCCTAATAAAACTATTTGCTATTCTAGGAAGTCACCAACTCAATTTTAAGTCCTAGTACTATTGCTTATGGTCCTATTTGTTTTTAACAAATCTGGCTTTGGAGGGGATATAGACACACAGGTCTTGGGATTTGCAATTTACTCCCAGCCTGCAGTCAAAGACAATAAGGTAGGAAAAGAGGTCACAATCTAATTAACTTTCTAATTAAAGGAACATGGTCTCTTTCTAATTACACTTACAAAGAATAGACTGTAGCCAGTAATTAGAAAGTTACTTTCCTTCGTTTAAAATTTGCATTGTATCAGCTATTCCATCATCATTATTATTGTTCAACATTTATTCTGAAATACAGACTTTATTTTCAAAGTACTCAGAAAGAGGCTGTATTTATCTTTCACATTGAAACTGTCAAAAGAGTCAGTGTTTTTCAGGATTATATAATGAGACACTGAAAGTTTCTGGTGTTCAAACTACTAATCATTTACAGAGGCTTTTCTGCCATTTGAGTGGATGGTCTTTTATGACTTCATTCTTTATCAATTTGAGGGGGGTAATAATATACCTCTTACCATTTTTCCTCAGGTCTTTTTTCTTTTTCTTTCGAAGCCAAGACTGTTTTTAGTATCCATATGAAACCATGATAGTCACCTGGATGCATATCTGCCTTAAAGAGTGCTAAGTTATTAGAATCAGTTCTCAGGAGAGTCTATCAGAATATAATGGTTCTGTCACAGTGTTAGTTTCTCATTTGACCCCATGAACCATGGACAGACACACAATCAATAATAAATGTCTATTAATATCTATTTTTCTAAATACTCTATTGTTCCTGCATTTTAAAAGATTACTTGTGTTTCCAATAAGATCTAAAGACCTTGTACAAAAAGTACCAATATAACACACACACACACACACACACACACACACACACACACACACACACGCACACGCACACATACATCTCTGTGTATGTTAGCTATCTTTTTGCTTTACAATACAACATGAAATTAAATGTATCATTTTTCACCAAAAATTGTTTCACATTACTGAAGGGAAGTGATGGGCCTGAGGGTTTCATGCATTACAAATCTCATGTGCTTTAGATAGCTAGTAAATCACTTGCATTTTTGCCTATAGTACTTTCTGCTGAGCTCAGCATTTATTGTTTACAGCCGAATATAGCCACTAAAACATCCATCACTTTTTATGGCCAACTGTACCTTTTCTTCTTATACACCAAGGAACTAGCACATTTTCAGAATTAGAATAAGTGAAAAAAGCCTTTATACACAGAATGTACCAAGCATGTAATAAGCAGTACATGGATTTTATAAGAGAAAAATAGCATATTTACTGACATCAAGAGATAGGAGGAGCTTTAGACATCTTTCACCCACATATTAACTTTATATCTGACTTTTCACATTTCTATCTCTTCAAAACTTAGTGTATTTAATATATGGTTTAGCAAAAGTAGCTTTATTCGTAGTTCAAGATATATTATTTTAGATTCAAATTAGAATAAGTAGTATCATATCAGATTTAGTAGCTAGCTTTAGTCAGTTCAAAATACTATATATAGCAAATGTTAATTTTTGAAAACTACCAATATAATCCTTTCACATTCATTGATAAAAAAATTGAGGCTCATTGTGTTAGTTTGTATATTGTTGCCCTACTAATCTTACCAGGATCAACTAGCTAAGTGAGGGTATTAGAACTCCTCCTCTCAAGTTCTTTCTTGTCATCCAGAGCTTCTCTTTTTCCAATCTCTTGGGCTGGAAGTTTTCAACTGTGACTGGATATTAGAATTACCTAGAGAGTTTATTCAACTAAGCATGTGTATATGTTCTATCCCTGGAGATCTGATTTTACTCTCTCTGGGGGTAGAGTTTAAGTTTATAAAACTCCCATAGATAAATCAGATATTGAGATTCTCTTCCAAAAATTAAGTAACAGTTGAAATAGAAACTGAGTCTTATATCTTCTTGCCCTTGTTTTTGTTTGTTTGTTTGTTTTTGTGTTTTTCATAACCTTTCTATATTTGGGCATAATGTCTTTTTACTCAAAGATTCTTGTGCACTACTAAAACATTATTTTTAGGAGTTGGATAAATGGCTCAACACTTGAGACCACTTCCTGCTCTTCCAGAGAAACCAAGTTTGATTCCTAGTAAATATTTCTGGTAGCACCCAACTGTAACTCTAGCACCAGAGGTCCTTACAAGTTCTACCCTTCTCATACACACCTGAAGATAACTTGACACAGACTGATGGACTCATTATCTTTTATGAATTATCTTGACTATAACTGATACAGTCTTGAATTTAATATAACAATTGTGTTAGTTAGAATTCATATCACTATAGTAAAACACCTAATCATTTATGTACTTATAACACTCTCATCTATGTTCATTTACAAGAAACGATTTTATTAAACATTGAAAGCAATTACAACCTAAGATATTTTTCCTTGAGCTGGAATTTTTATTCTAAAACATGCTGAAATTATTAATATTATCATAATATTAGTGTCTGGATTATTTATCATGTGGTCTTAGGTAAAAAGGAAAAGATCACTCTTAGAGGTCTGGTTCAACATATCTTTGGTGAGTTCTATCATCTATGAAGAGAATAAAGGGGTAGAAAAAAATTAAGAAAACTTTGGAAAAAACATGGAGACAGAAAACAATGGGTAATATGCCTTAGTTCCTTTTCTCTTGCCATATGAAAGCTCCATTACCAAAGCAATTTATAAAAGAAAACATTTCATTTGGGACTTACAGTTCTATAGGTTTAGAGTATCTGACCATCGTAGGATGGAGCATGGCAGCAGGTAGGCAGGCATGGCTCTGGAACATTAGCTGAAAACTACATATTTACTTACAAGAAGTAGAGTGAAAGAAACTGTGAATGGCATGGACTTTTGAAACCTAAAAGTCCCCCTCCCCTCAGTGACACACCTCCACCTCATAATCCTTCCCAAACAGTTCCACAAACTGAAGACCAAGTTTTCAAATGTATAAGCCTATGTGGACCATTTTTGTTCAAACAACCATATTCCACTCCCTGAACACCATAGGCTTGTGGCCATATCATAATAAAAAATTCACTTAAAATAACTTCAAAACTCTTCATCACTTTTCACAGTCTCAACATGGCTCAAAAGTCCAAAGTCTAAGTCTCTTTTGTCTCAAGGTAATCTCTCAATTTAACACCCTGCATAATAATAAAAATAACAGATGATATACTTTCAACATACAATAGAACAGAATATACATTACCATTCTGAAATGGAGGAATTGGGGCACAGTGAGGAAATACTGGATCAAAACAAGACCAAAACCCAGCAGAGCAAATTCCAAAAACTGTATGTCCATGTCTCATGTCAAAACCTAAATGGTCCTACCCTTCCATCTTTGCTGACTATAACACCCTTTTTTCTTGGCCTGGTTCCTGAAGTTTTGGTTACTGAATATGGCTTTCCCTGGAAGATAACGTCTTCAATGTAGTCAAACTAAATTTTCACAGCTTCATGTAATAGCTGCTCAGGGCCTTCACACAGACTTCTCTGCCAAATGTCTGGCTTCAGCAGCTTTACTTAACCAAAGGAAGAATCCACAATTCCTTTATTCTTGTATCCTTCATGATCTAATGCCAGAACCATATGCACAAAGATGTCAAGTTTGACTTCCATTTTTGGATGAAATTTAGACCCTTCCATGAATTAAAGTTCCAGGATCAGCTGGCTGTGATCTTGCTCTTAGGGCACCACTCTCATTTCATTCCGCATTAGGCCTCTCCTTGTCCTCTTACAGCACAAGATATGGCTCAAGCATTCAATTTCCTGGTGCTCTTTTTCTTCTTAAACTGTATATTTTTAATTTCTTTTTGCCCTACTCGTTCTTAATTTTTCCCACTGTAGATTTGTACCAAGTGTTAGTGTCAACATTAAACCCTCTTGGAGTGTCTTGTGCCAACAAAATTAGTTCCACGTTTCAACTTATACTCAGGAATAGTCTTTGGACAAGGGCAAAAAAAAAAAAAACCTGCAAAAATATCACAAGAATGGCTTCTAGCCAAGTTGAATATTACTTCCCTATTGAAACCTCTTGAGCTGGCCTCAATAGTCCACATTGATTTCAGCACCACTATCTTCCAAGTGTTTACTAGAATGGCCCATTAAGCCCTGCTTATAGCATTAAACTATTTTTTTCTAGTCCATAGTCCCAGAGTCTTCCACATTGGCATGAAAATCAGCATGTTCAAGCCTGTCACGGCAATATGACATTTCATAAATTCTGGTACTAAATTCTCTCTTAGGTACTTGTCTGTTGCTATGCCAAGTACTATCACCAAGTTAATTTATAAAATAAAGTATTTAATTTGAAACTCACTGTTCCCAAGTGTTAAATAGTATGATAATCTTTTGAGGAACATGGGGGCAGACAATCAGGCTGACAGATAGGCACACATAATACTAAAGCAGTGCTGAGAGCTTACATCTTGATTCATAAGCATGAGGGAAAGAGAAAGACAGGGAGGGAGGGAGGGAAGGAGAGAGGGAGTGACAGAAACAAACTGAGACAGAGAGACAGACAGAGATAGAGAGACAAAGTCAGAGATAGAGAGATCCTAGGAATGGTATGGGCTTTCAAACAAAAGCAAGTATAGATAAAGTTTAGCTTTCTCTCAAAGTATGTGATCAGTTCTAGATAGGTGAAGGATGAAAGAGGCAGAAAGGTACCATTTTCCACATATAAAAATTAGATTTTTCTTGAAAGGAAGTAACACAATATTTTAACTGTGATATAAACACAATCATATAAATATGAACATAGAATCTGAGATATGGCTTAGTTTATTTTGTGATTAGTTGACATTTACTTTAAATTGTCACTAAATTTTAAACCTTCAAGGAAAATTTTCTCTTTGTTACTTGAAAGCTTAAATGTATTTTAAATTTAAGTGTGCTTATTTTATGAAAATTCATGGCCTTCCTTATCAGTGAATTCAATGTTATGCCATTTTCTGGCAAAATCATTTCAAGAGAAGCTGAGAAGTGCCAAGCGTCAAGTACTCAATTCATTTTCTTTGCATGTAACATGTCATTGCTGAGATAGGTTTCGAATTGTCAGCTGTGATTTTAAAGTCCTTTAAAATGATTCACATATTCTTATTGGGAGAGGTAACTGAATTATATTAGTTTAAGTATAACTGCTTGGGCACATTGTTAAATGTTGCTAAAAGAAAAATATATGTAAAGTCAAACAGAATATAATATATGTAAGAATTTATAAGTTCCTGTGTCTATTTATGTAATTCACAAATTATCCATCTTGATAAACTATACTATATTTAGTACTGTTTCTAGGATACAATTTATAATCCTCTAAGTACAGAAAGATAGAAATGAATGTAAATTTTATACTGCTTCCTGGATATCTGAATTTAGCTACCACCCCAAAACCCTGGTGATTTTGTATGATTACAATTTCAGATAACTGAATGTTGGTTTTTAATATAGTAACATATTTGTTGGCTAAACTTTCACTGCAATTTTGAATCGCATCTTATACCAGATCCCAAAAGCAGCTGGTTGACATCAGATTACCCCTTCCTTTCTTTGAGGTACACTTAGTATGTTTGGTATGTTTGAAACTTAGTAGAGTTTCATATGTTTTAAAACTCTACTCCCAAAAGAAGCAGGATTCAGTGGATTACATTTAGCTTAAGTGATTTTGAATATATTTCTTTTCTTCAAAAATGGGAGAGAAGATGATGCATTTGCCTTTCAGGGTCTGGGTTATATCACTTAGAATGATTATTTCTAGCTCTATCCATTTGCCTTCAATTTTCATAATTTCATTTCCTTAATGGGTGAACAATATTCCATTGTGCAAATGTACCACATTTTCATTATTCATTCATCAGTTTAAATAATGGCAAATACTGACATGAATGTAAGGAAAATGGAACATTTCTTCACTGCTGGTAAGAATGTAACCTGGTGAAATCACTATGGAAAACAGTATGGAGGCTCCTCAACAGCTAGAAATAGTTCTTCCACATGTTCCAGTTCACCCAAATGAATACTACAGGAATGCTTATTCACCTGTGTGTTTTGCTGTTTTTTTTTTTTTTTTTTTTTTTTTTTACACAATAGCCACAATATGTAAGCAGCACACATGTTCAACAACTGTTCTTAGTCATTTTGACTGGGGTGAAGTGAAACCTCAAAGTAATTTTAATTTAATTTTTCCCAATGGATAAAGATGCTTCAGCTATTAATTTTATCTTTTGAAAAATTCTTTATTGAAATGGATAGGAATCCCACAGGAAGACCAACAGAGTCAACTACTCTGGATTCGTGGGGCTCTCAGTATGAACCACCAGCCTCTCTGCACATGTGTAGAAGATATGCAGCTTCCTCCCCTTCATATGGGTTCTGAACTACTGGAGTACTACTATCCCAAAGCTGTTGCCTGTTCGTGGGGTATATTTGTCTATCTGGGCTGCCTTGTCTGGCCTCAGTGGGACAGGATGAGCCTAGCACTACAGAGAATTGATGTGCTAGGGCAGAAGTACACCCAAGGCCCCCCCACCTGCTCATAGGGGAAGGGGGAGGTGGCATGGGGAGAATGATTGTGGGAGAGGGTGACCAAGAGGGAAGCAGTGAGTGGGATGTAAAGTGAATAAGTAAAAGAAAGAAAAAAGAAAGAAAGAAAGATGGATGGAAGGAAGGAAGAGAGGAAGAGAGGAAGAGAGGAAGAGAGGAAGAGAGGAAGAGAGGAAGAGAGGAGGAAAAGAAAAACAGTTCATTTAGTTTCAACTATCATTAAAAATCATGTGTTTGTTTAGTTTTTGAGTTCTCTGTATAGTTTATATACTAACCATCTGATAGATGTATAGCTGGTAAATACTTTTGTCAATATGTAAGCTGCTTTATTAGCTTGAATTACAATATACAGTTTGCTGCCCAGAATCATTTTAGTTCCCTGAGGTCTGATGTGTCAACTGTTAAGTCTCAGTGCCTGCATAACTGCAGTCTTGTTCAAAGGCTCCTTTTTCTGTGTCAAGGAATTCAACTGGACTTCTGCTTTCTTTCCCATTCGATCACTGTGTCAGGTCTTATGTTTAGGTTCTTGAACTATGTGGAGTTGATTAGCTGTCACTATGGGAACATCAAGTAGCAACAGGATGAAACACACCTTCTCCCACTGGGGCCAGACAAGACAGTCCAGCTAGGGGAAATGGAGCCAAAGGCAGGCAACAAAGTCCAAGTCAGAGACAGTCCAAGCTCTAAGTGTTAGTAGCCTCTTTTTAAAGCTTAAAAATAGTTTTGTTCAGTGTCAAATGAAAAAAAAATAACAAAGTGGTATTTTTATAATTTTACCAACATGCTATGGAACATGAATATATTGACTACTTTATTTTTTACTTATTCTTTAAGAATTTTATACAAGGGCTGGAGAGGTGGCTCAGAAGTCAAGTGTATTGACCATTCTTACAGAGGCCCTAAGTTCAATGCCCAGGAACCACATTAGTGGCCCATGACTATCTACAATGAGATCTTGTACCTTCTGGCAGACAAGTGTACATGCAGGCTGAACACTATACATAACAGAAACAACGTGTGGAGCAGAGTCTGAGGGAAAGACCATCCAGAGACCACCTGGTGATCCATGCCATGTACAGTCTCCAAACCCAGACTCTATTATCGATGCTCACAAGCACTTGCTGACAGGAGCCAGATATAACTGTTTCCTGAGAAGCTCTGCCAGTACCTTAAAAATACAGAGGAGGATGTTATCAGACAACCATCAGACTGAGCACAAGGTCCCCAATGGAGGAGTTAGGGGAAGGACTGAACCAACCAGAACCCCCAGATCTTCCAGGGACTAAACCACCAACCAAAGAATACACATGGATGGACACACGGCTCCAGCTGCATACAAAGCAGAGGATGGCCTTGTCTGTCATCAATGAGAGGAGAAGTCCTTGGTCCTGTGAAGGTGGGGTGAGAGTGGGAAGGTGGGTGGGGGAGCAGCACCTTTGTGGAGGCATAGGGGAGGAAACAAGTAAGGGGGATAACATTTGAAATGTAAATAAACAAAATAACATAAACATTCAAAAATAAATAAATCTATTTATTTTATTATATTATTTCACATCCACCAATTCTTCCTAGACCCTCCTCTTCCCTACCCACCCAACTTCATATTCTTACTCTATATCTTAAAATACCACAAAAACAAAAGAAAAAATTCCACTAAAACCAATGAGTTTAATGTGGTTGTCCAATTATTCCTGAACATGTGTCCTGTCCTGGAGTGTGGTTGATTTTCTCTATTCCAACAGACCCCTTTGTGAATAACTTCTTGGCTGGAGTAGACTTTGGGACAACTTCCCATCCTCTGTGCTGAGATTTTATTTAGTACCACACTTCTTCTCCTGATACCCAAGACTGAATTCATGGAACAGATGAATCTTCTAAAATGTATATGGAACTTGTACCCATCAAATAAATGTCCATTTTTATTTAAAAGAAGTTATATACATTTAGTCAAATTCCTTAAGTAGTATATTAACAAGAAAGAAGTGAAAATTATTTTTCAGAAGATAGTAGTAGTAGTAGTAGTAGTAGTAGTAGTAGTAGTAGTAGTAAGAAAAGCACACTGATGGTGGACAAATGAGAGGTCCGTGTTGTGTCTGGGACAGTTCAATCATAACAGCCACCACTTGGAGTAATTACATGGTACACAGGTTGTACTGACTCTTTAGTTCTTACTGAGAAATTCATAAGGAAGCACAGGTGGGTAATAAGTTGGTTATAGAATAACTCTTGGGAATTTAATTGCATTGAAAACACACACACACACACATTAAATATAGCAAGAGTCCTTTTCCATTGTTTACTTAGCAACCAATAAAAACACATGTTAGCCATTTTAAGTAGATTAAAGTATTGCAGTAGATAAATATTGTGACTTAGTTAATGTTATTGAAACCTTAGCTACTGAGTTTTCACTAATTAGAGTACCATACAAGATGACACCTCTGAGGGAAACCATATGATAGATAATTTCTATATCCAGGTGGCCCAGGGTTTAATGTGGATTATCAAAAGACATAAAGGATTTATATTAATTTTCCATATGCCCTTTTTATGCCTTCACTGATGTTAATATTGCCATTTGACAGGAACTACAGTAATCTTAGGAGACAATTCTCCAAAAATCCCTGTGAGGAATCATCTTGGTTAGATTTACTGAGGTCAGAGGTTTCACCATGAATGTTGGCAGCACCATTCCATTAACTGCAGTTCCAGACTAAATAAAAACTGAATAACAGTATTTCCCACTCTTTGATTTCTGACTGTGGATGCAATGTGACCAGCTGCCTCCTAACACTGCTGCTGTGATTTCCATGCCATAACAAACTGTGCCCTTGAACTACAAAAACACTTTCGTCATTAAGGTGTTCTCTCTCTCTCTCTCTCTCTCTCTCTCTCTCTCTCTCTCTCTCTCTCTCTCTCTCTCTCTCAGAATAACAAGAACTTATCCATTATTGACATCTGCTTTCTACTGAACAAAGCCCTGCAAATGTCAAATTACTTTTCTAATCCAGAAAAGAAAAGAGAAATGAAACAGCTAATGTGGTTAGCCATTTTTCCAATTATATACGAGATTTGGAGGAGTATGTTTGTTTACTGTCAAACAAAATTTTCAGAGGAGGCCTATTAAATGTACTCTTTGACGTCTTTTATTAGAATCCACATCAGTTTTTTTTTATTTGAATATGTTAGGTTCTTTTCTTCGTGTAGATTCTCCAAGATTTCCCTCATGATAGCTTAATTCTCCCCATAATTATTTACACTTGGACTTGGAATCTGACTGAAAGTTTCCATACAGGATAGCCTTGTAAATTTTTCTTTTCTGTGAAGAGGTTTCTTGTTTTCTGAGGACATCAGTAATTATGAAGTTGTTAAATTGAATAGCAAAAACTGTCACCTCTTGAAAATTAATGTTAATAATCATTAAGTTGAAATAGATATGCTTATTCATCTGTTGAAAAACTACACTCCACTCAAATGGCAGAAAAGCCTCACCCTCCCATGGACTCCTTTTGCAAGCTTTGTATACTTTGCCAACTCTGTACCTTGATATCTTTGTATACTTTGTAAACTTGTAAACCCTAAAGAAAGGAATGTGGTCAAGCCCTAAAGAGCTTGAGCATCCAGGCCCCTCTCCCAGACCTCTGTAACTGTCACTAAGGTGATCTTCAGCCCATTAACAGGACCCTCCACAGATTATGCTAATTTTAGGTGAACCAGATTAGTCTGAACAAAAGCCACCAATTCTTGAATAGGAAAATCCACCAATCCCTGAACTTCCCACAGAAAACCACCAATCCCTGTTTACAAAACCCCACCAATCCCTGAACAGAAGAACCCACCAATTCCTGAGATCCACCAAGCTCATGACTTGAAATCTCACCAATCCTCACCCTGGAAAGCTCTACCCTAGAAAGCTCTACCTTCCAAGAACCCCTATATCAGTACTGTACTTTATCCAATTCCCTACTGCTCTCTGCTTCTTCCTGGAAGTATAGGCAGACACTCCTAGATTCTTTCCTTCTCTCCCTGGACTCTTCAGAAAATCTCTTTTATGAGATTTGCTGCTGGTGTGACTCTTTCATCTGAAGAAGACAAGAACCAATGAAAAGAGAAAAAGGAGAAGGAGGAGGAGAAGAAAAGAGAAGCAAATAGAAGAGATGGAGCAGGGCAGAGGCTTTCCTCAGCTCAACTGAGGATGCCCCCTACCCTGGGGATCTGCTGAGAAGGCTTCCTCTCAGAGCTGTGTGGTTCCTGGGCTCCCATGTCTCAGGATGCCCCTCCCTTGGGACACTGTCACATCTCAGATCTGTGTGTCCTGGGCTCCCATGTCTCAGGATGCCCCTCCCTTGGGACATTGTCACATCTCAGAGCTGTGTGTCCTGGGCTCCCATGTCTCAGGATGCTTTTCCATTGCAATACCTTCTCCCCTCAGAGCTGTGTGGTTTCTGGGCTTCTGAGTCCCAGGATACCTTCACATTTTGTCAGAAGGACTAACAGTACTAAAGATAGTTTATCAAAGGAGAGCTGATGGGTTTAAGTTAACTGATTTAAAGAAGACAAACTGATTCTCTACTTTATGCCCTGAAGGAACTTCAGAAAAAAATTCATAAATACAAAGCAAACTCTGACCTAAGTGCTCATTTTCTTAAAACAAGGATGTGTTTGAGAAAAGAAGAGACAAAAGTCAGCTGAAGGGCAAACACTGCACAAGGGTGACATCATTCCATTGTCAGATGCCAAAGTTCCTTACCACAACTTTAGAATGAGGAACAAACATAGCAAAAATGAGTTGGAGGAAAGGCTCCTTTTATATGGTTTTTCCTTTTCACTAATTCCCGCTGTGGAGAGTCCTTCTGATCTGCAATTTAGTCTGATGGACTTATTCATTAAGAGGGAGTAACCTGTTCAAATGATGGATGTCCATTATCTTACTAGATTCATCTCCAATTTCATTTAATGAATCAGCATTCTGGTTTATAAATCAGTTTCTGGCAAGTTTGCTGAGCATCCATCACTCCTCATAGCTTGGTCCTCCTGCCCCAAGTAGACAGATTCATTTCTGTTTTCAATGCTATAAATCTGAAATGTGGCCCTTGAACCTTTGGGAAATCTTTGAAAAGCATTCTCTGTGTAACTTTGGATCAAAACTGACAATTTTATGCTACAATATTTTAAGAGGTCAACTATTTCTTAAGATTAACTTGTTATTACGATTACTGTAATTGATAATATTCAGTATGTGGCCACTATGTATTTATTGAAATAAGTTAAGTCTTTGGCTGCCAATAAGCAAGAGTCAAGAATGCAACCACTTTTTATTTCCCAGAATTATGAGGGTAAGAATTGAGTAAAGTATTAGTGCTTGTAAGAAAAGCATCCAGGACAGGAAAGGACCCATGGCTTTCATAGCATATCAGTTACAGCATGCTTATAAAGCAAAGCCTGTTTCACCATCACTGCCCACAAAGGAAGGGGTCCAGGCAGCATCTGGATACTAGACAAGGCAAGAAACTTGAGACTGCATGGATTAGACAATTTTTAAAAGCAAATGTCTCTGGAAAAGTTCTCTAAAAATAATGTTCAGCATGATATATTGACTTAAACCTTCCAAGGAAACAGTTTTCCAGGATCAATGTTATTTCAATGGCTTTGGGGGTGGTACTTTTTCCATTGAGTGTATTAACGGGTTATTTAGACTCTGTGCTCCAAAATCAAGTGATATTTGTTGCTCCTGTATCAAGAATATGTAGCAAATGTACCCTGTCCCAACTCCAGTTAAAAAAAGAAAAAGGTCTGATTGTGTAATTTCATCATGGTTGCAGCTCCTGCACTAACATAAAAGGTGTTTGATGAATCAGACAGAAACCCTAGTTCTTTACCAGACAGATACAGAGGAAATATTCTGTAGGCATTTGTTGTTGTTTGTTTATTAAATACCATCTCATGTAATCCCGAACCTTGAGTTTATGATTTCCTAGATTTTTCTTTCTCACAAGATGAATTTAAAGTTAGAATTATTGAGACTTATCATGTGAGAAGAGAATTCACTCAATCTTTCTTTAGAGAATATACTTATCTTCTCCACTGGGAATGTAGGTTTGGCGGTATATTTTATTACTTAAGCCAATGTGCTCATAGGTTGGGATTTAGAAATATTTTAAATCTCACCTTGGAGAGTAGGAATTCAAGAGGCATGTCCCTGATCTGCATGCAAAGAATAGTAGTCTCTCTCAAACTGAGCTACTCATGATAGCATAGAACCCTAACCTGCAATGGCTAGAAATTCTGGATTTTAGGTATTATGGAAACAAGTAATAGCTAACTATTGAACAATCTAAGATTGTATTTAATGAATGGACATGGACTAGATTCTCACTGTGTACAAAGTTGCTAAGAAATAAAGAAAAGACAAAGCCTGAAACACATGACTATGACAAAACTGGAAGTGCTCCTTAAGGTCTTGCAGAAAATTCTAAAGGGTCAATGAATTCCTGAATAATGGATGTTCCTGGGAGTACAAATAAACAATGTGTCTGTAGATGATTGAAAGGTTTAAGGGTATCTGTGATGGGCAGAATGGAACATTGTTACTCCTAGGAACTTTCTTTTCCTGAAGTACATGATTCTCCCTATTGGAAAAAGAGAAGTAGAGGAGAAAAGTTCCATCCTCGGAGGGTGATACCAACCTGAAGACAGCTGTCCTGAATGGCAGGGCAGATGTTACATGAGAACACCAGTTAGAGCTTCACTCTTGTTATAAGCATGGAGAGAAAAAGCAGGATTTTAGGGACTCAAGGCTGACAAGGTATGATAAAAGAATGAGAAATCTGTATTTGGGGCCAAATTTATGGAACATGTTAAATAAAACTCTACATTCCTCAATTTTGTTTTACTGAAGATATTTCTCTTAGCAATGTGTATAGTGTTTGTAATGACTTGACGTTGTACTAAGCTTTTCTTATTTTAAAGAGTTTTTATCAAGTATTGGTACCTATATTAAGGGTTTGAATAATCCCTTTATTATTTCTGCTCTAATTTATTTATTCTTTTAATAAAATTGACTTTCTAGAAGCAAAATTAGCTGCTAGCCAGGGACAGGAGACTTAACTTTACTTGTTTTATTGTTTGTTTACTTACACCTTTGGTGAACAAATAAGAATTTTATGGTTTTCCATGGAACTTCCTAGTTATCTTTGGTCTCTATTCTCATTGTTAGGCAAAGTTATCTTGTGGGATCATCAGAGTGTATCAGTTATATGAGATAATGCTGTTTGAGAAACTGAATAGCACAGATTTTATAGGTGCAGACAGAAAATAAGTAGATGGTGGAAGAGGAGAAAGAGGATAAGGAGGAGAGGAGAAAGACACTATCTTTGAGTTCAACATTTCTTAAAAAATCATTAGGTAAGTTACAATTTTGAGTGTACCACAATACAAACTCCATATTTTGTGTAACATTCAATAATGAAACAACTGCTTTCCCCTAATAGTTTAGAATCATTATATATAAGAATAAATTAAAACATGTCATATAAACATCACCTTTTCCCACAGACCATAGTTATTTAAACAGAATAAATTCACAGTTGTGTACTGTAAAATTCAAGGTACTTGTTTCTAGATTTGGTCTAAGCTAGAATTTTGAATTTGTCTTTAGATAAGTATTATTTTGTTTTGTGTTCTAGTCTCACAGCCTCTCTGTATCACTTGTCCAGTAAAATGAATTTTCATCTATGGTGCTTCAAATATCTCTGAAGTTTGTATTTTCATTTCAAATAAGACTTGATTCAAAAATTATGTGTCTGGGCTGCTATAAAAATATTATGCACTAAGTAATTTGAAACAACAGCAACTTATTCTTTCAGAGGACTTGAGACTAGAAGTCTCAAATCATGGTACCTATAGGGATAATTTATTCTGGAACATGGGAAGAATCTCTTCCACAAGACTCCCCAGGCCACTGGTAACTTCTGGTAAACTGGTTTTCATTCCCTTATGGCCAAATCATGTGACTTACCATTCCATGTTTGTCTATGACTTGTCTTGTTCTCTTAAAATAACACCATTTGTTAATTTATTTGTTTATTTATTTATAATATTTTGAGATAGGGTTTCTTTGTGTGGCTATCCTGAAACTAGCTCAGTAGACCAGGGTGGCTTCCAACTCACAAATATATTTTTGCATATGTGCCTCCCTAGTTCTGGAATTAAAGGCATATATACCACTATTGCCCAGTGAAACTCATGATTTAAATTAGAGCCCTCCCAATAAGCATTCAGGAAGATTTCATCTCAAGTTCCTTAATTTAATCATGTCTATGGAAATCTTATTTCCATATAAGATCATAGTCAGAAGGATTATGACTTGGAAATAGTAAAAGGAAAATTTGAATACAATTACATTTTAGTAAGATTATTTTTTTCCTTTTTTAAGCATATTTTATTAGATATTTTCTTTATTTACATTTCTTTATTTTTACTTTTTAAATTAGATATATTCTTCATTTACATTTCAAATGTTGTTCCCTTTCCTGATTTCCCCTTCCCCCCCAAAAGTCGCATAACCCATCTCCCTTCCCCCTGTTCCCCAATCAACCTCTCCTGCTTTCCTGTCCTGGTATTCTCCTACACTGCTGCATCAAGCATTCCCAGGACCAGGGGCCTCTCCTCCCTTCGATATCCAACAAGGCCATCCTCTGCTGCCGATGTGTCTGGAGCCATGGGTAACTCCATGTGCACTCTCTGGTTGATGGTAAGATTGTTTTGTTTTGTTTTGTTTTTGAGACAGGGTTTCTCTGTATAGCTCTGGCTGTCCTGGAACTCACTCTGTAGACCAGGCTGGCCTTGAACTCAGAAATCCGCCTGCCTCTGCCTCCCAAGTGCTGGGATTACAGGTGTGCGCCACCATGCCGGGTGATGGTAAGATTGTTAAGTGACTCATGAAACAACAGAGCATCCAAATCAGAGGGGGTTATCATTACAATGGGAGGGATGTTAAAGGAAATGTTATTATAAAGTATTTGCTGAAGCAGAAAAATTACTTTGAAGACTTCTTTATATTTTACATGTATGAAAATTTTACATTAAACTGCATGTACGTGCAACACATGGATGCCTGGAAACCTCAAAATATCGCAAGGAATGGGGTCACATCTGATGGTCTAGAACTGGAGTTATGGACTAGCATAGCAGCAAATGCTAATAACTGCTGCGCCATCTCCATTAATGGATCATCATTGTTGGAAGGTCAGTTATAGTTTCTCATTGGTGCCATTTATGGTTTTAATTTACTGTGTATGTTGGGGATAGATTTCTTCATATAAGAATTTATGTTAGACTCATTCCAGTCTTGTGATATTACAATCAGAAAGAGAGGGAAGGAGGGAGGGAGGGACAGAGGGGAGAGAGAGAGAGAGAGAGAGAGAGAGAGAGAGAGAGAGAGAGAGAGAGAGAGTGTGTGTGTTTGCCTCTGTGTATATGTGTGCTTTCTTTTTGGGTGTTGTGTGTTTGTTTTCAATAGACATGTCTTTGGGGCTGATATTCAACCCATTAATACTGCTCCTTCAGAGAGGCCAATTCTACTCAGTGACTAACATCTCTCAGGCTACATGCACCATCATGCTCCACTAATAGCCTTACATTATTTTTATTCATTCTTACCATATACTTAAAACTTTATTTATAAATATTTTGAGTAATCAATTTATATCTCCATTTCTAAGTAGAAATCTCCACAGAGCCAAATCTTCCCTTAATTGTTTCTTATTTTAAACATTACTTGTCATATGTTAGATTCTCTGTAAAGGAGATCTGAAAGGTCAAATTTTGGTCAAACACTAGTGATTTGGATTTATTAACTTAAATTATTTATGGTTAGGACAAAACAGTATGGATATGGTCATAGGTAAAATATTTCTAACCAAGGATGATTACATATTTGTCTCTAGAAACTGTGATTATGTTATTTTATATGCAGGGACTGAAGCTCTGATTAAGGACACTGAGATGTCAGTGTAATCCTAAATGATCCACATAAGCCCAGTGTAATCACAGAGCTCAGAGGTGGCGGGCAGGAGGGTCAAAATCAGAAAGTACAGCCTGGGTGAACTTCTAGAAAATGAATGACTTATAGGAAGGATCTATATGCAGTTGTCTTTGATGATGGAGGGAAGGGTTGCTTGCTGAAGGAATGTAGGCTTTCCTGATGCTGAGACAGGCAATGAAACAGGTTGTCCCATAGAGTTTCCAGGAAGAACAGTAACCCTGCCCAATTTTAGAGTTTTAGTCTAGCAGAGCCAACTTTGGCCTTATGTCCTTCAGAAATGTCAAGTAATACTTTACATTGTATTAAGCCACTAATTTGTGGCACCGCGTTTTTGTCAAAGTACTAATACATCATCAATAAAATAGACAAAGCAATGAGACATATTATACACTAAAATTCTATATTTGAAATTACTCATTCTAAGGGTAAAAATGAATGGAAATATAAGTATAATGTGTTTATTCTCTGATACATTTCTAAACATAAAGTAGAGATAACATCTACAGAAACATCCAGCTTATACTATTAAGTTCTATTAATCTAATAGGGATAATATACTTCAGCAGCAAAATTTCTAAACTGAAATCCTCATTCATTTACATACACTGTACAAATTACATTAATAAGGTTAATAGATTCTAGAGTGGCTCTCTGTGAATGTATAGAACTCATGAATCAATATACTGAAACAGAGATTGTCTTCAAGTTAGTACTAGAAACACATCAACAACCTAAAAAAAAGCCTGAAATCAATAAAGAACAGCTAGTATATAGCAGTCTATAGTAAAATATCTATAACTGTTATAGTTTTCATCCTCTCCTAGTAAAATCTAGGGATAGTTCAGCTTTGTAATATAGAAGAATAACATATAATAGACATAAAAACATATGTTAATCCGGCCAGGGAAAGAACACAATCCCATGATTTACAGGTAACGTAGTAAGTGCTAGTGACAAAAGTGATGGTTTGTGTTGGGTACTTTTATGAATGTACTATGTTCTGAAATGTCATCCCTGAGAGTACATACTACCCCTAAGGACCACATTAAACACTCCATTGAACCATAAACAGAAAACTTTGAACTATAAAACTTCAAAGTTGTTATGATCAGGAACTAGACACACTGAAAATAAACTACTGGACCAAGACCAATATCTTGATACGCATATACCTTTACATGAAAAAATGCAGATGACTAAAGTAAGGCATTTTAAATTTTATATGAATACCTTTTTTACTCTATAAGATGACACCTGGTCAGAGATGTGAGTAAACATCTGAAGTGTCAGAATTTGAGATTTGACTTTTCAAATACCATACCGAAGGAAACATGTTTGAACCAATTCTCATAACCCCATGTTTCTTTTGATGTTTTCACATGTTGAAATAATACTATTTAGACAGATTTTACTCACTTGTGGATAGAAAATTTTAGTGAGCCCATACCATTGTCCTTAGAAAGGCCTGAGTGTAAACTTAGTACTCAACTGGCATATGGGAATTTAGATATTAAGAGGTATCCCATCATTCTCCAATAAGAACTTCTTCTGAACCTAAACCATTTAAGCAAGCAACAGTCTTTATGATGAACACTGGCTTTTCAGTTTTGAGATGTACTAGGCAGAAGTTTATATGATGCTATACCAATAAAGCCCCTGAGTTGGTAATGAACTTCCAAGCAGACAGTATTTTTGACTCTAGTAAGTGGCCCTGGTGACTCACTGGACTCTGAGGGTGTCCTTGGCATTCCCTGATACAGTATCTTGAATTCTCAGTTCCAATGTCACTTCTGTGACATTGCTTACACTTCCAGAAAAATCCCCATTGAATTGTTTTGAGCAACTTAGTTCTTATCACCACTGTAGTGCTTATGTGCTATGTATTTGCTATGTATACTTTCTCTATTCTGAGGACAAGAATCATGCCTTATTTGTCTTTTTTTGTCATTGTATTCTAGCACAGTAAAGTATGAATAAAATAATTGTGTAAGAAATACTAGTTCAGTTTCAGAATCATCATGGTAGGAATTGTAGAAGAGATTAAAATGTGAAATCTCTGAATATGGGTGTGGTGGCTTGAATATGCTTGACTGACAGGAAGTAGCACTATTAGGAGGTCAGGTCTTATTCAAAGGGGAAGTGTATCATTTTGGAGGTGAGACTTTCAGTTATCATATTTATGCTCGTCTATCCAGTGTGATTCAGAGCGTCGACCTGGCTGCCTATGGAATAGAGTCTACTCCTTCTGCTACCTTCAGATCAATATATAAAACTCTTGGCTCATCCAGCACCAAATCTGCCTGTATGATGCTATGTTTCTCACCATGATAATAGACTGACCCTCTGAAACTGGAAGTCAGCCCCAATTGAATGCATGCCTTTATAAGAATTGCCTTGGTCACTGTGTCTCTTTACAGCAATAAAACCCAAACTAAGACAAAAGATGAATCCATAAAATTTGACATGATTCTCTTAACATTTTTATAATTCAAATATTATTGTGTTCAAACAACTTATTTAGCATGGAAACAGAATTTATGATATGGTGAAGCATGACAACATAATAAATTAATATCATATTTAAGATATTCAAATAGACAAAAGATCTAATTTCTCTTCTAGAATGACTATTGTCAGGCTTTGCAATAAATAAAAATATTAAATATTTTTAATATGGTCAAACTTCCATGATTATTAATTATAAGTACTTCATAAACTGTCAACATATATCTGCCTTTAAATTGAATAAATTTAACAACTTTATATTTAGGGAAAGGCTTTTACTGTAAACAGTGATCAGTAAATCTTGTGGTATTTATGTAGTATTTATGATTCAACCTTAACTAATTTGTGGATGATAATGGACTGAACATCTGAAACTGTAAGCCAGGCCCAATTAAATGTGTGTATTTATAAGAGTTGCCTTGGTCAAGGTATAAATGACTTTATGTAAATATTTTATATTTTAAAATAACAAATAATAAATGTTTTGAATCAGTAATTATCCTGTTAATACTTCTATTATGCTTTAAAGTATTTTAATGGTAAAATTTCATCCACTTGAATTAGTCAGTTTAGGGAAAGAAATACAGATATAACACAACATTTCTGAGCTTAGAATCTTCAAAGAATATAGAAAATAAAATAAAAAAAACTGTTAAAGTTAAAAAAAGGATTGATTCGATTATAAAATCAAAATCATAATCCTTTAACCTCAAGAAACTCTAAGGTGAAATAACCAATTATTTGTTCTCCAAGAAATTGAATTACAAAGATCATTTACAAACTATATATATGCAAATGTTTGTAATTTAAAAACTGTACATTTCCAACTATATGTATATATAAATGTGTGTACTATTATTTGAGGCAACCAGTGTTACTTTTAAAATCATGTTACCTTGTTCTTATTAACGTATTCATGCTAAATTCATTCTTCCTGTTGTTGAACAAAAATGGTCATTCTAGTACTGTCAATCTTAATGATAGTTCTTTGTCTTAATCAATGATGACCTATATCCTGTAGTTTTTGTTTGTTTTTGTTTGGTTTGATTTGGTAAAAGAATCAGCAAAGATAAAAGAGGATTGATCAGTCCAGAAAGAATGTGGATGTGTTTATAGTGCTCTATACTATTTCAATGAGCTGAAAAGTAATATTTTTGAGAAATAAAGAAATTGTACATTTCACATAATAAATAAAATGAACCTAGTACTCAGGATTTTTAAGAGCCTCCATTTATGTGGTTTTCAGGTCAAGGTATTCCATTTACTGGCCAATTTGAATTAGGCAGGCTAAATGTGAATGCTGCAGTGGAGCCAATGGAGTGATCTATTATCTAGAGATCAATGAGAAAAAAGAATGTGTGCACTTGAAAATTATGGACCCTCATCTCCTCTATTGTGTCAGTGGCCTCATTCCAAATTAAAGATGTGAACATCCGTGCATTAATATCAGAGCTAGCTTTTAAAGACAATCAGGCCAAAGTAGAATTCAATTTAAGGGCTCTTTTGATTATTTGATTATAATGTCAAGCTGACTTTAAAACGTCTTAGCCTCTTCAATGGCCATAATCAATACTTTGGAAACTGACCCATTATGATCTCATCTAGTCTGACCCCTGATGCAATGTATGGGCTATATTAGGAAAGATTTTCTCTGATTAATTAGTAGGTTGTAAGGAAATTAAAAAAAAAAGAGTTAAATATGTGATTGAACAACTATTTAGTTCTCATTGACATACTTTTTGTAAATATCCATGTACTGTTTTAAGAAATATAGCTCTTTATAGAAGTTCTGCTATTGCCAAACTAATACATATTCATGATCAACACATTGGAAATGGAATCATTAAGCTAAAACAATCTGCAAGACATGAAATTTTTTAGGAAGAATGAGATGTGATGTCAAACATATAATGAAAAAATTCTACAGGTCAGTTGGAAGACATGCTATAATGAGGTTATTTTTGTATTACAATACCTGCTTTGTATTAATTAACATGCTAATTATAATGACGAAACTTGTCTAAGCCATTAAGTGGCAGAGCTAGGATCTTTCTCAAGATATGTTTGTCTCAGAACCTGATATAGCTGTCTCCTGAGAGGCTCTGCCAGTGCCTGACAAATACAGAGGTGGACGCTCTCAGCCAACCTGTGGACTGCACACAGGGTCCCCAGTGGAGGAGCTAGAGAAAGGACCCAAGGAGCTGAAAGGGTTTGGGCCCCATAGGAAGAACAACAATATGAGCCAACCAGTACCTCCAGAGCTCCCAGGGACAAAACCATCAACCAAAGAGTACACATGGAGGGACCCATGGCTCCAGCTGCATATGTAGCAGAGGTTGGCCTTGTTGGACATCAAAGGGAGGAGAGGCCCTTGGTTCTGTTATGGCTTGATGCCCAGTGTAGGCGAATGCCAGGACAGGGAAGCAGGAGTGGGTGGGTTAGTGAGCAAGGAGAAGGGGAATGGGATAGGGGGGTTTTCTGAGGGGAAACTAGGAAAGGGGATAACATTTGAAATATAAATAAAGAAAATATCTAATAAAAATAGAAAACAAATGTAAAAAAAGATATGTCTATCTCAGATGTGCATCTCTTCCTAAAACACGGTGTTTTCAATTAGTGTTGGTCTGAACTCAGTCGAATGTCAAGCATTAACAAGTGATTTGCACTAAGGGATGACTCAATTCTGGTTCCTGTGCTTGGACTAGGGTCATAGAGGTCCACCTAGGTACAAGGCAATGGGTACAAGGAATTTTTTAAAAGGAAAGTCAAAACTGTTTTCTGGGGGGGAAATGATCTATAACTCCACTTTGAGAGTAATATCTAGTAATCAGTAATCCTGCAAGTGTTAAAATATACTGAGCACGTGATTGAAGAAAGAATGATATCTCAAGAAAGGAGAACACTGTCAAGTCTTAAGGAGCATTGTCCTGCATACTGCAACAACAGAGAGAGAGCCTGAAATCATATGGGGCAGGGTGAACATTGTAGAGAACACCACAGGATGTCCCATTAAAGAAAATACTTTTCAAATATGTGTTTGTGCCAGATATGAAGTACCCTGCCATTATGCAAATCTTGGACTTCATGAACTTCTATCTTTAGATATGTTCTGTGTTCAATACTTAGGATTCAAAATCACATGGAAGCATCCTGTCTTTGATGTAGAACAGAAAATTCATTACAAAAGATTCCAAATGTGTTTAGTGCTGCCAACACTAGGAGAAAGACCTCTGAAGGCTCAAATATATGAGCATTTGAGGGAGCCCCATTACCTTGGCTGTGCTGGCTATCAATCCTCAAGACATACTTTAACCCTGTCTTGCAGTGCTGCCTAGGACTTTTTTGAAATTGGCTTCAACATACATTGAGTAGGTGTCTAGATGCCCTTCACCCAAACTCAGATTGGACAATATAGATAAAGCCAGGTATCTTCATTGTGGCATAATTACTGCCCTGGGGCTCTGAAGTCTAGGGTGGTGAAAGTCTTTGTCATTGTTAGCCTTGAATCAGGACATTTCCATTTGTTCAATATTCCAAAGCTGTTATTTATCTTATGACCCAGCTGGCTCAAGTGCAATTCTTTGTGTAGGACCTATAGGCCATATTTGTTTGTTTGAATGCAAGATGAGAGGTTTGTTTTGAGAAACATAATAGTGTAGGACTGGAGAAAAACCAAAGTTGGTAACAGTAGCCAAAACATTGCACTATCCTTGTAGTTGTCTTATTTGGTGGAGATGGAGTATTATGAGAAACAATTGTTTAAAACAATAACAAGAAGAAGGAAATGGATTATGTGTTGTAAGCACATAAGAACATCTGAACTCTATTACTTTGATGCCTATTTTACGTATATGTGTGTGTATTTCATGTAAATGAGGAATAATGAATAACAAATATTTATTTTTTTAGTGCACTTAAGAAAAATAGTGTACTAAAATATTTGAAGATGTTTAGTTAGTCTTTGCAGAAGTAGCCTCTGTCCTGTACTTTAATAAATCTTGTTTATTTCCTTTTTGCCTTATCGAATGGATAGGTACATAGCTGACAGATTCCTAAAAATTATAATAATTAGTTTTATATTACTTATACTTTTATTCTATTAAGGTTTCATTGAATTCCTTTAAAATGAAAGATTACAGTCTTAATAAAATTTAGAAAAAATTAAACTTCATATAATCAATAAAAGAAAAGGGGAGGTCAATATCTGTTATCCCCAGTGTCAAACAAGTTTTTCATTGATTTATACATAGTACTTCAAGTTGCTAAAATAATACTAACACTGGAACTGAGGATCTTGTATTTTCTTTATGTGTATATAGTCAATTATTGTGGTAATAGTCCCTGATGTTTTATGCTTCTGGGTATTGTGCTTTTTGTTTTGTCTTTTTTATATACTAAGATTTGTCTCTGGAGGTAACCGATGGACTTGCAGTAGAGTTGCCAAAGTTGTTTGTTCATTTGTATTAGGAGTTTCTTTCTGAGTTTGGAATCCCTACACATATCATCATTTCAAAATGCCAGCTAAAATTTTAAAAAAATTGCTTGGAGCCAAAAAGTATTATCCCAGTGGAAGCAACAGAGAAGTCTACACATATCCAAGCTGGATGCTACTTGCAAATGCTAAACTATACATCTGTTGAGATATGATGAGCCTGAGCTCACACAGAAGTTCCACTCCAGACTCAAAAGCCTTCTTGCAAAATCATAATCTTAACAAACAATTATTATTTTAAAGCACTAAAGACTGTCAAATGGTAAAATCTAAATAATACACAGTATATTATGGGACCTTGGCTCTTATCCATGCCTATCTAATTCAGTGGGCATGTTCATATTGTAAGAAAACAAGGAAGAGAAACCATTACTATAGCACTTGACAAAATGAAATGATATGATAAAGAAATAAAACTTACTTCAGGTCAGGCATCAACCCAAGTAGTATATGTCAGAGTTAAGTAACTGATATCTGTTCCATGTGATCAAAACTGACAAAGAAAAGGTGTATAAGTCTTGAACACAACTTTTTTCTGTCCAAGTGAACAGTGGCAAAGTCGACAGTCTGGACTGAGTGATTCTAATCTACTAGACACTTGGGATGAGGACCTGAATTTATATACACAAATAATTTATTTCACCTTCCAAACATCTAAAAAAAATGTGTTCCTGACACTTGAGGCAATTCCAAGTTGGAAGAAACTAGTAAAAGACTACAGTGTGTGTTTCGACCACAGTAACTTCTTTTCATGCTGATTATCTCATTGTGTGCTGTGAGTATTTCAGAACATAAATCTCCCTTTGCTTTTACCATGAGAGGCAATAAATTTTGACAAAAGACATGGGTTTGAAATATAAATCAAGCTCGAGATGGCATGAATATTCAAGTCCAATCAGGTCTGGTTCTGGACCTCACCTTCTGCTCACAGCGTAAATCACTGGGTATGTTACTCCAAGAGGTCATTCCAAATAGATTTGGGGAACACATTTTTTTCTTTCAGAAAATGCAATTAATTACTATTGTTTGCCCCCAAGGGTTTCACTTCCAAATTGTTTATTTTCTAGTGTCACTGATGAGCTGAGTGAGAAAATGAAACACTTCAGTTTAATTACCAGCTGCAATTACAGCCTGTGTACAGGTACTTTATCTTATACTCTTTCTCTAATTGTCTATTCTTATAATATGCATTCATATCAGTGCCTTTCAAAATGCTAACAGTGTCATTCAATTTCCAAGAAAAATTTAAGATAGGATGCTGCTAAATTGGATTCAATGTGGGTTGAAAAATTAGAAACACAGAAGTATATGCTCTGCTTGACCCAAAGCCCTTCAGTGTCTTGCTTTCTCAATCCAAAAATACAGAAACATAAGAACAAGTGAAGAGTAGGATATAACAGGGAACTGAAGTTTGTCAAAGTATATTACATATATGTACAAAATGTCATAATGAAGTCCATTGTTCTGTAAAATTAATAAATGCTAACAAAAAGGAATAAAAAATTAAATAACCAATGCAATTTAGCCAATCATGTTTTTCAAATTATGTTTTGTTTGAGACTAGATATGGTATGTAAGCAGAATCAACATCTAGCCCAGTTGAGATGGGATTCCACTGCTAGCATTTCCTCCTTACCAGCTTTGTAATAAAAAGCTTCTTACTTTTGTAATCTTAACATTTATTAGCTTATCTTTTTAAGTGATATTTATAAAATAGAGTAACATTGGTCTTTAACTAATAGGGCTGATACAGAAAGTAAGGAAGTTTGTTGATGTTTTCTGGCAGGATTCATAATATACAGTAGGGACTCCATAATAGATCTGAGAACCCTGACTCATGTTTTTACTTTCATCACAATTTTGAATGTTCTAGAAAGTATCTGTCAGTAGCTGTGACCACGTAAATTAGACTTGCCAGATTCAAAATATGAACACATTAGTGCTAATTTTGAAAGCATCATTTTACATCTTTGAGTCTCAGTGTTATTATCTGTGACAAAGACAACAATACAATTTGCCTTCTAGGCCATTATAAGCCTTAACATAATTCTTATGAAAATGCAAGAATAAATGTATAGCCCTGTTGTAAGCTGCAGAGAAGTCTAGAAAAGTCCTGGAAAAATATCTCTAAAATTTTGTTGGAAAACTAAGAGACCCTTCTAAAGAAACCTCTTGCTTTACCTTCAGGTAGATTTTGAATTTGAAGAACATAGCACTTTAACACTAAAAATACAGGATATACAGTAAAATACAAAATGTTAAAAGCAAGGTGTACTTCTGCATTATATAAATTATGCTCAAAATAGTAGACAGATCATATGGGTTTTACATCTGGACTGTTAGTTACAAAGTACTACTATGTTTTTGAATGTGTGGCCAAGGAGTCATGAAACAAACATGAAATCCATATTAGTGTAAAAACAGATCTTTATTGTGTTACTATGTTTGGCACTTTGATATACAGCTCTGAGATAGGACTTTATACATGTGTCATAATAGGAATCATGAATTGCTTTATATATGTTGCTGATACAAGATAACTAAGAATATAAAATCGAGATAGAACGACAGCAAAAGCTCTTAAATATTTCAGTACATGACAAAACATGACAGGAATTTTCCACTATGAGTTCTGAATGATTTTTTTCAACCAATTATTCATCATGGATGGATATTCAAAACACAAATTGTTTTATACTGATAGAGTTAAAAATTGCAGGTATATTATTTTGCATTCTGTTGATTGATTCAAGGCTGTTCTGGGAGTCTATGACACTATGTAAGGCTTTTTGTTTCAAGTAAATCTAAAAGTGATAACATATTTATTTTAAAAAATCATTACAAAATAAATTTGGAAATCATCTTTTTCAAAGCCCCTTGCTAGGTGGTAGAAATGAAATTTCTGCTCTGATAATCTCACTTTAACAAATATAGCTGTTTTTGTTTGTTTGATTGATTGTTCTTATTGTCAAATGTTCTCACTACTGAGGTCATTGGTGTGACCATAGCAATATTTAGTGAGACATATAAACAAAATCTGCAAGGTAGTAGTAGAACATGAAGTTGGTTAGTGATGCCTTTCACAAATAGGGTAAGAAATAATTATGCATTTGAAAGCATTTTTTTGATGTTTGCTGCAAGCTCTGTTAATAGTTACAAAATAAAAGACATTTTGCTTTTACCACACTGAGTTCATATACTCATAGCAACTTTAAAGAAGTATTCAAGAGTTACTTGTGACCTCAAAAGAAAGGTTGAGTTTCTGCAAACATATACTTCTGTGCTTTGTGGCTGAGGTGATAGATAGCAGGATATTCACAGAACTGTAGCACACTGAGAGAACAATGAGATGCTACATCATGTGTTGGAAGACAGCAAAAAGACATTCGATGTTGGTAGAGAATATTCTTTTAGATAGAACATGGCTGCTCTTTTTCAAAAGTTTAAGGGATTTTTGAGAGGATCAAAGGTACACTTAGTTCAAACATAATCAATCCTATACTATGTCCAACGCAGATAGCTCACAAAGAATACTGCTCTTTCATGTGATGTCAGTAAAAACAGTAAAAATAGCTTAGAATTGTTCTTCATATGGCAGCAAGCCAAGATTAATTTGAATTTCTCAGTATTTATTTAATATTTTAGGAATATTTACAGTTTCTATAGTCATCCCCAGGAAGAATAAGCCCAAATGTTCTTTTTTAAATTTTCTATATTCTTTGTTTACATTCCAAATGCTTTCCCCTTTCCCGGTTTCCCTCTCCTCATATGTCCCATAAGCCCTCTTCCCTCTGCCCATTCCCCAATCAACCCCCTCCCTCTTCTCTGTCCTGGTACTCCCCTACAATGCTGCATCAAGTCTTTCCAGGACCAGGTCCCTCTCCTTCCTTCTTCATGGGAATGATTTGATATGTGAATTGTATCTTGGGTTTTCAAAGCTAATATTCACTTATCAGTGAGTGCATACCATGTGTATTCTTTTGTGATTGGGTTACCTCACTCAGGATGATATTTTCTATCTCCATCCATTTGCCTAATAATTTCATGAATTGTTTTTAATACTTGAGTACTATTCCATTTTGTAAATATGCCACATTTTCTGTATACATTCCTCTGTTGAGGGACATCTGGGTTCTTTCCAGCTTCTGGCTATTATAAATAAAGCTGCTATGAACCTAGTGGAGCATGTGTCCTTATTGCATGCCAGGGAATCCTCTGCATATATGCCCAGGAGTGGTATAAGCCCAAATGTTGTAAAGGGAAATTTTAGACATCCTCATAGAGACAGGGGACGGGGAGGAGGTATGGGATGTGGAACAGTTGGAGGGTGAACTAGGAGGGAAATAAATCTGGAGTGTAAAAAAAAAGATTAAATAAAAGAAGGTATAAAAAATATCTAGGAACCAAAAAAAGTGCTAAGCATGATTAAAATTTTAGTCACTTAAATATAATTATCTTTCTTTTCTTGCCCCTTAATACAAAAGACAGCTATCTATCTATGTATCTATATATCTATCAATGTATGTATGTATGTATGTATGTATGTATCTACCTATCTATCTATCTATCCTAATACACAAATCAAGTATATATTTGTTTATCTGCATGTATATTTTTATGAATGCATGAAAAATCTTAGTAATTTATATTAATCTTACATAAGTATTTTGAAATTCTGAAAGAATTTGTATGCTTGGAATTTTTGCATCATTATAATGGTTACTTTATAAGTACAGAATTTAATAAAAGAGACTGTTTAAAATACATGGTACTTTTCCTGATATATGCCAGATTTTATAATAAAATATCTTTTAACTAAATATTGTTGGACAGGTTGGGAAAAGGTGCCTGTGTTATCAACACTTCTGATAATAAATATTTATTTTTCATATGTAGACAGAAGACTGTGCTTTTTCATGACATATCTATGCTTTATAAAGTACTCATTAGAATGCTTGTAACAAACCAATATTTCCTCTGCAAGATTAAGATATTTGGCTTGTATTTTTATGTTAACATGATCAAGGTAGCTATCTAAAGCTTAATAATCACAAACTACAAATTTTTTAGCACTACAGTGAATATATTTAGAATCTGATTTAAGTTTTTCAATAACATTTTTCATATGCTCATAGTAAAGTAAAAAATGTCTTCCAGGAAAGCCTCCCATCTTAGTTAGGTTTACTGTTGTTATGATGATGCACTATGACCAAAAACAAGTTGGGGAGAAAAGTGATTATTTGTTCTACAGTTCTACATTACTGTTCATTGTCAAAGGAAGTCAGGACAGGAACTCAAACAGGGCATCAACCTGGAAGCAGGAGCTGATACAGAGGCCGTGAGGTGGGGATGGTACTACTTTCTGGCTTGTTCTTCATGGAATGCTCAGCCTGATTTCTTATAGAACCCAGGGCCACCAGGATGGTTCCATCCTCAGTGGGCTGTGCCTATCCCTACTGTTCACAAATTAGGAAGATGACATACAGCTGTATCTTGTGAAGCCGTTTTTTTCTGTTGGGACCCCTCCTTTTAGATGACTCCATCGTGTGTTAAGTTGACATAAAAGTAGCCAGGACACCATCTTTTTGCATGATACAAAGATTTGCACATACTTTTGTTTCTGGCTGAGATTATATGGCTATGGAAGACTGTCCTTATAGCTATGCTGGACTGTCCTAACTCCATTTTAAAGTTAAAGGCCATTATGTTAAAATGTCAAAATAAGTTTGTTTTTGTTTGCAGTAGAAGCAAGGTTCAACTTGACCATGCTTTAACCTGTCTCTGGATTTTGACATACTCCCCACCCTGTGGAGGTTGACTCAAACCTAAGATGTACTCTACCATGATGAGATAAGATGTTTGGCTAAGATGATCTATCAAATAATCTCCTATGATTTCTCTTTCTGTAAAAATTTTTTTCTTGTTCAATCCTTACTTCATTAAATGCCTTTGAAAACTACCAGTTTAAGGTTTTTTCCTATAAAAAGAGGCCTGAAAAGTTTATTCACACTGCTTTAAAGAGTCAGTCCTATGCATAGTAAATAAAACTTGCTTAATTGACTTTAATTTAGATGGTGTTTTTTGTTCTTGCTTGGTAGGACCAACATTTATCTTATATGCTATTGAATTTCTAAACATTCTTTGAGGTCTATTTCTGGTGGTGTGCTTTATTCAAGCTGAATTCTGTAGAACTTGATATTGTTTAGTCTCCAAGAGTAAGAAGAAACCATAAGGTTTTTTGTGTAGAAGTTTCTTTTCTAATTTACAGCAGTGTTCTTTCCTTCCAAAGCTCTTTCATTAGAGCTTGTTTGCTCACTTAGTACTTTAGAAGGGAAATAAAATGATTCAGATAAACATAACAAGTGCAACTGACTAATAGCATTTTGACAGTCAAAAAATATTTATGCTGTAAGAATTCATTGAGAACAAAACAGTAAACAATCAAAACAGGGTCTCCAAGGAGAGAATCTCAAAATTTCTTCTTGAATGTAATTTTGATACTTTCTAGAATACATTTTCATATATATATTTTATAAGCAATGTTCTGATAAATAACTGCCAAAATTTTAAAGGAAAATACAGTGAAGACAGAACATGAATGCACTATATTTCTTCTAGATAAAAATTAGATACCAAAAATCTTACATTATATCATTCTTATAATTTTACTCTATAAAACCTTAATCAGGTTAAAAAGGTAAGAACATATGACCTTAGAGCATCACTATCTAAGGTCATATGATGTATTTTTAATAGTGTGGTTAGTGTTATTTAGCTAGAGAAGATATTTTAAGTAAAAAACATCATCTTCACATGTCATCCAAAGTCATGGATTTTCCTGCTTGTAATTTTTGTGTTTTCAATGACTGATTATCCACATCTGAGCCTGAGTGATCCTATTAACATGAGGGAGTTCATTCTCAATCTTCTCAAACTCCACAATATCTCCTTATCTCATTCAAAATCCCAAGGTTTTTAAATAAGACCTGCTGTTATGTGTTGTCTGATCCCTGCATTGTCCCTCTGACTTTACATTAATCCCTTTCTCTTTTGTTCTTTCTTCACCCTTCTCTAGTCAAATACAAATGAAACCCACAGTGAAATACTAGTATTTATTCACTAAAATGATATGTCAATAAGCAGGCAATAATGAAGATATCGAAGTTTTGGGATTCTTATTCTCTGCAAGTGATAAGACAAAACAGTGGAGCTGCTTTTAAAAAAGATTGCTGGTTTCTCCGAAACTGAAATACAGAGCTAATGTATTATCCCAACATTCCATGCCTATGGGCATACCTAAACGTGTTGTAAACATATATTCATACCACAACTTACAATATTTATGGAAACACTATTCATGATAGCTGGACAAAGTAATTGTCAGGCAATGAGTGAATAAACAAATTGTGGTAGAGATATTTAACAGAGCAGTATTTGGTCATAAAAAGAATGGCAATAAATGTTACAAAATAAATGGACATGAAGTGACTCTTGATAATAAAATGAAATAAGGTAGACACAAAAATCCATGTAACATAACACAATTTATACAATAAACACAAAATAAGAAAATCTATAGACACAAAAATATAAGTCAGTAATTGTTAGGGACTAGAGAGAAGGAAAAAAACTTCAAAGGAATGTGAATTGTTTACATTTTCTAATTTGAAACTGAAGAAACTGTTCTAGACATAACAGTCATGGATGATGGATATGCAATTCTATAAAGACACCAAAAACTAAAGAAGACTTAAGTGGTAAAATTTAAGTTGTATGAATTATATCTCACTCAATGATAGAAACAAAAATCCTTGAGCCCTTTCCCAAGTCCTTGGAACTTACAACCCTCTGGGCATGCCCAGCACCTTATGTTTTAACAAGTTTTCTAGGTGTTTCTAGAATATTTTGAAGATATGCTACTTTCATTAAATTTCTTTCAAAGGACAGTATTGTTAGCTATGACTTGATGAACACAAAACCACAAGGAGATGGAATTTTAATTAATTCTGATTTGAATAGTACATATTTATAAACACACTGATCACTAAGTAGCACATAAACACATATAAATTTATGGAAGTAGAAATTTTAAAAATTCAAATGATGATATTACTTTATATTGTTCTTGAAATTCTATATACAATCAAATTACCATGTTGTATACTATAAATATGTATAGTAAAATAATAGTGCTTTAAAAACTTAATACTTGTTTCCTGAAGGGAGTTTGGTTTGGAAATTTTGTCAGTCATAGACTAATATAAGGTATATTATATGCATCAGAACATCAATTAAATGTGGGACAAACAATATAGTCACTTTCAAGAACCAGTTTAATCAGCCTTCTTTATCTGTATTCATATGTCATATTTCTGCTTTGCAACTACCTCAGTTAAATAATGGAGGGTAAGCTTTTTTACAACACTGTGGAAAGAATTAAATTTTGCAACTCTTAACCTGGATGAGTAAATCATATTTGATAATTCAAATTTGACCTACTTTTCATTTTATTTTTGCAGATTCTATGTGCCAAAAATTATTTTCACATTTAAAATTAACAAGAAAAAACAGAAGGCTGATATTTGTAATATCAAAATTCTATCAGATGAATTTAATAAATGAATTTTCCCTGGACTAAACAGCATCCATTTTTTCAAATGTGATCCATTTTGAGTAAGAATGGAAGCACAGAATATCTGTGACAGACCATATCATTGATGAAGCCAAGCATAATTTACTATCAAGTGCCTGCAGAAAAAGCATTTCACTCTGCTTAATTTGCAGTAAACATTGTGTGTTTACTTCTCCAAAGCATCAGTTGATGATCTGCTATAGTCAGAAAGAATTTGACATTTCAAGAGGTGGTTTCATGGGAGCTATATAGCCAGCAAAGCATGATAGAATTTCAGGAAATGGGCACAGGAAACTAAAGCCATCAAAAAGAGGTTCTAGGGTGGAGAGATGGTTTAACTCTTAAGAGAACATGCTGCTCTTAAAGATGACCCCACATCAGTTTCCAGCATCCAAATGGCAGTTCATAAACTTAACTCTATGTTACTCCATTTTCATGGGACTTGGTGCCTTCTTTTGTCCTCTTCAGACACCAATCATAAAATCTATACATGTAGGCAAAAACTGAGCTTTGCTCCCAGATGAACAGGACAGGCAGCTACAGGTACACAGAGATATCCCGAGTTTAATATCATTGGGACACAGACCGCTAGGCTTCTGCCTGCACCCAAGACCTGGGCAACTTTGCAGTCCTCTGTGTGCCAGCCTATTGTATGTTGTTTGCCCTGCAGAGTAATCAGCACTTGGAGGGGCTCCCGGCCACCATCTTTGGTCCTAGACTGACAGGATAGGCAGCTCCAGGTACACAGAGACAACCCAGAGTATAACATTGCTTGGGGAAAGGCAGAAGCTCTAGGGAGACAACTTTGGAGATAGAAAACCTTGGGAAGAAATCAGGGGACATAGATGCAAATGTCAACAACAGAGTACATGAGATAGAAGAAAGAATCTCAGATGCTGAAGATACCATAGAAACCATGGACTCAACAGTTAAAGAAAATGCAAAATGCAAAAAGCTTGTAACCCAAAACATCCAGGAAATCCAGGACACAATGAGAAGACCAAATCTAAGGATTATTGGCATAGATGAGAGTGAAGATTTACAACTTAAAGGGCCAGCAAATATCTTCAACAAAATTATGGAAGAAAACTTCTGTAACCTAAAGAGAGAGATGCCCATGAACATTCAAGAAGCTTACAGAACTCTAAAAAGATTGGACCACAACAGAAATACGTCCTGTCACATAATAATCAAAACCCCAAATGTACTAAACAAAGAAAGAATATTAAAGGCAGTAAGAGAAAAAAAAAGGCCAAGCAACATATAAAGGCATACCTATTAGAATTACACCAGACTTCCCACCAGAGACCATGAAAGCTAGAAGATCCTGGGCAGATCTCATACAGACTCTTGAAAGTAGGGAAATTGGTGTGAAGTTCTCTTTCTTTGCTGGATCTTTGCATGGTTTTGGTATCAGTGTAACTGGAAAATATCATCCTAAGTGAGGTAACCCAATCACAAAAGAATACACATGGAATGCAGTCACTGATAAGTGGATATTAATTAGCCCAGAAGCTCTCAATACCCAAGACACAATTAACATATCAAATGATTCCCAAGAAGAAGGAAGGAGAAGGCCCTGGTCCTGGAAATGCTTGATGCAGCATTGTAGGGGAGTACCAGGACAGAGAAATGGGAGGGGGTGATTGGGGAATGGGCAGAGAGAAGAGGGCTTATGGGACTTGCAGGGAGGTGGGAACTGGGAAAGGGGAAATCATTTGGAATGTAAACAAAGAATATAGGAAAAAACTGATTCAGAAAATAAAAATAAATAAAGCAAAATCCTTCAATTTTATATGAAACATTTCACAGATTAATAGTAAAGTTTATAAAATTCCTAATCATCTAAATAAGATAGGAATGTAAAACCTTTCTTGCCACCAACTATTCCTATGGAACATTGTTATCTTAAGACAAGGTCCCCTTTGTGTCCACACTGGAAGTCTAAGAGGCCTTAGTGTTCAGACTCCTCAGAAATATGTTATCCGATTGTATGCTTAGAAATTATCTTTGATAGAATAAAAAAGCAATAACAAAAATATAAATTTATTTTGGTTAAAGTACTTTTCAAACAGAAGTAAGTAAAAGATCTACAGGCAAAATTTGTGTGTCTCTAGTGGATGACTAGAGCATGCAATTATTTTATCCTTAGTTGTTTTATTTATCCTTTTCTGCATAGATCCTTACCTGTTTTTAGTCTTTTTGAAAAATACTTAAGATGACCTAATGACTGTGTTTGGACAATTTCTTTCCTTTCGGTTCCTTTTAATACCTTAAGTTACTATTTAGAAGACATCCCTTAATTTAATCTCACTTCTTAAGAAAGATGGATTTTAAAGCACTATTGAAAACAACAAAGTATGCAAATATCCTTCCCGAGGCTTTCATTTAATTTCTTCTTCACTGAGACTCTTCCTTTTGGAAGACTATAAACAAAGCCTGCACCTGCAATTAGTAGTTATGGAAATTAGTCTTTTGATTTCCTCCTTAGGAATAATGAAACATTCAGATGTTTAGTTGACTAAATGCCAACCTTTATAGACATGGTTTTGAATTGGGTTGTGTCTTTTAGTCAGGGTTTCTATTCCTGCACATCATGACCAAGAAGCAAGTTGGGGAGAAAAGGGTTTATTCAGCTTACACTTCTGCATTGCTGTTCATCACAAAAGGAAGTCAGGACTGGAACTCAAGCAGGTTAGGAAGCCGGAGCTGATGCAGAGGCCATGGAGAAATGTTCCTTACTGGCTTGCTTCCCCTGGCTTGCTCAGCCTGCTCTTATAGAACCCAAGAATACCAGCCCAGAGGTGGAACCACCCACAAGGGGACCTCTCCCCTTAATTTCCACTAATTGAGAAAGTGCCCCAGAGCTGGATCTTATGGAGGCACTTCCCCAACTGAAGCTCCTTTCTCTGTGATAACCCCAGCCTGTGTCAAGTTGACACACAAAACCAGCCAGTACAGGTTGGAAACCAAGTATAAATAAGTCACAGATATGGTTTGAAGGCATATTTTTTCCAGGAACTATCTCAACACATAGTATAAATGAAATTATTTAATTATCTATAACACATCTTAGGTTTGATGGCATAAAATAGCAGCTCTCAATGTGGGATAGATCATACTAGTAATACTGATCAGACTCCAGTAAGGCACACTGTTTCTCAGGCTCTTTCAATAGAGATTTCTTAATCATTCATATTGTTTGATGTTCCTAACCACTCACATTAAATAACTAACAGAGGCTATTTAAAGTTGTGAGCATAGCATGCAATATAAACATTCCAGTTTGGAAATGACATCTTCCCCTGAAAGCTCTGTGTTGAAGTTTTAGTCCTCAACTGATGGGTCCAGTCATTGAGAGGAGATGCATCATGAACGCTCTGATGACATAAACAATTAGTCTCTTCATTTATTCATAATGTGATGGTATTATTATGAGGTGGGGGCTACTTGGAGGAAGAGGGACACTATGGATTTGCCCTGGAAATCTCCTTTGTCTTCCATCCTCTTGCCACTTCTGTGCTTCTAGGGCTCCATGAAGTAGGGTTTTTTTTTTTTTTTTTTTTTTTTTTTTTTTTTTTTTACCTGCTTCTGTTTTAGAACAATGGCGATTATTTTGATCTTGAGACTTCTGATTTTTTTTTTTTTTGTAAGCAATAGGCATTCTGAAAAAATGAGGTCAGACCAAGACTCAGAAGACAAGGAAAACAGCAAAGGAACCACAAATAGATTGAGAAAAACTATAAAAAGCACTCTAGGAACTGTCCTTGATCACTTTGTCGATTATTTACTCCTTCCACATGAACAATTGTATTCTTTTCCTAGTTAGTTTTTATTCTCATCTTCTATTGTAACTTACACCCCCATACACACTACAGTGAAGTAATCTTTTTGATGGATACTTCTATTTGACATGCCTTAGTGGGTTGAAGGATAATGTTCCCCATAAACTATGGAATTTGAATACTTGCTTTTCAGTGTTGGCACTATTTGGGGAAGTTTTGGAAACGTGGCCTTTGTTGGAGGAAGTATGTTACTGGACATCAATTATGAACATGTAAAAACTCAGCCATTTTAAAAGAGTGGTTAACACATGGAGGTTGTGAACCAGGAAAGGGGACATTTGAATTGTAAATAAACAATATACCGAATTTAAAAAAACGTAAACTGCACCTTCTAACTGTCTACTGTACTATTACTAAGTGGGGAAAGTTTAGATATTCATAGTGTTATTCTTTGCATGATTTAAGATTCTTTTTATGGTCTCAAAGACTGCACATTGATCAGTATAAAGTGCTTATTGGGGGACGGAGAGACAGCTCAGTTATTAAGAGCAATTACTGCACTTGTAGAAGGTATGAGTTCCCAGCCAATTTCTCCAGCTCCTGGGAGATCCATAACTTCTGACCTCACAAACACATAGCTACAGACCTACACACAATTAAACATAAAACAAATCTTTAAGTAAAAACAATAAATTACTTAATGCTTATCACCAAACAAAAATGATTTATGCTTTTCTCATACAATTCAGTGGCAACTGAGAGTTCTACAAGTCAAATGATAAATTTTAGAGGGAGGGCCAAATCAACAAATCAGAATGTTCAAAACAGAATTTTCAAAAAATTATAGCAGTGCCTCTTACCTCCCAGGTCTCTGGTACAAAGGGAAGGGATGAAATGGCCTACAGTGGGGAAAGAGAACTTGTAGAGGCCATTTCCAGCAGAAAGACAGGGCATCAAGTAAGGGAGTGCATTGCCATCCCATAGTCAAAACTCTGACCCATAAATGTTCCTGTCTGAAAGAATTTCCAGGATTGATGTAAATGGAGAGGAATCTGAGGGAGGTCCAGCAATAGGCTCAAAGTGGGATCCAGATCAAGGGGAGGCCCCAAGGCCTGACATTATTACTGAGGCTGAGGAGTGCTCATAAAAAGGGACCTAGCATGAGTGCACTCCAAAAGACCCAACAAGCAGCTGAAAGATTCATATGCAAATATTTGAACCCAACCAATGGACACCTGTGGTTGGATTAGGGAAAAGCTGGAAAAAGCCTAGGAGGAGGGTGACTCTGTAGGAGGACCAGCCTGGACCCCTAAGATCTCTCAGACATTGAACCACCAGCCAGATAGCATACACCAGCTGATATGAGGCCTCCAATACATATACAGCAGAGGACTGTCATGTCTGAGTTCAGTCAGAGAAGTTGCACCTAACTCTGAAGAGACTGGAGGCCCGAGGGAGTTTAGAGGTCAGGTGGGGTGGGTAACAGAGGTGGGGACATCCTCATGGAGACCGTGTGGGGAGGATGTGTGGGATCGGGATTGGGAACAGTCAGAGGGTGGACCAGGAGTGGAATAAAATCTGGAGTGTGAAAAAAAAAGAGAGAGAGATTAAATATTTTTTTTTAAATGTAACTAAATAAAATGCAGTGAAAATTAAAAAAAATTATAGCAGAGAACCCTGAGTGAATGGGAAATAATGCCACTCAGAGGTAGAGTGGAAAACTACATAGTATTGATTATGAATATGAGTTTTATATTTACTTTCGTCTGTGGTTTGGTAATAATACGAAACTGTCATACTCAATACTTAGATATAATGTATCACATAGTAAAGTGAAAGAACAATAATATCTTACAAGTCTATAAAAAGGTATAAATGCACAATGACAATAGAATGAGTAGTTAGTACCGTATAAAATATGGCATTTTTAAATGTAACTTTAAAACGTGATATCAGGCACTTAAAATAAAAAGTGTTAGCCCAAAAAGGCATCACAACCATAAAATGGTTGTGATCTTCAGTTTATCCCCTCCAACATCTAACCCTCTTTATAGTGTGCCTTAGGAGACCATTTCTTGCTTTAGTTTACCTGTGACCAAAGGAAGACACTAGTAGAATAGGGGAGCCGTGATGCATCACCAGCAACACTTCTGAGAAACATTTCTATCAATTTTATGGTTCTTTGCATTTCTCAAAATAGTGCCCCTGCTACATAAAGGGTCTTCGGTTCAGTACACCCAAACACACTAGTCTAAAGAGAATTTCCAGTACTACATGATAAAGAAGAGAAGGAAAACCAATTGTGAAATGAAGAAAAAGGAAAAAAAAAACTCTAAAGTGTACTAATTTGTTAGAAGTATTGACTTTATCCAGTGTCAAATCTGTCAAATGTGAGTCAGAGATGCAACAATGAAATCTCAATAATACCTAATTATGAAACATGAACTCCTTTTAAGCAATCAGATGTCCTTCATGGATTACAGGGACAGTTTAAAAAAATGCAGTTTGAAGCTCAGGTTACTTTCTATTACTCCTCCTAATTCCTAGCCCTGTGGAGAGCCTCAAGTAACTATAATTGTTAGAACAAAATAAAATCACCAGAGTCTCACTGCCATCTTAAGAATTCCGGGTGTAACAGATGATTTGTGACCACTTGAGGGTTCAAAAAAAAAAAACCCTAAGAAATCAGTTTCTGAACTTACTACACCATCTCTGCTATAAGCAACAGTTTTATTCTTCATTGGACTGTCTCATAAACATTGAATTAAAGACAGAATCACACCATTAAAAATAATAATAGAAACAATTTCAGAGTCATTTTTGTTGACTTTTAGATATATCTACTAGTGAAAAATATCTCCATATATCATTAACCCCTAAATATTTAATCTCTATTTTGTGATATATGGTGATAAAGACTAGTGTTATCTATGATAATAAACTGTTCATATATCACAACACAGATTAAGTGAATAATTTTAATTCTCAAAAGGGCACATAGTTACCTTCACGCTTATCTAGATCAATCTTTACATTACTATTTTACCTCTAGGTGACTAGATAATTATGAGATGTTTTGATAGAAACACCATTTTAAATATAGGATTGTTATCTGTACTGAGAATGTTTTGTTAAAATATCTTACTGAGATATTTTTATCTCAACTGTAATTAAAATCACATTTGTACCAAAAAAGAAACTTAATTTTTAAAATTTTACAGTTATATTTTTACAACTTCAGATATGTATCATGCATTCTTATTATCATACTTCCCTAAATTATCCTCCTCCCTCTGTTACACTCTCTTCTTTCCTATAAGTTTCATCCTTGCATTAGTCGATTGTTTTGTTGTTGTTGTTTTGTGTGTATGTGTGTGTGTATGTGTTTGTGTCTGTGTTTTATAAGACCTGCCAAATCCAACCACTGTGTGTCTAAGAGTTAGACCTATTTATTGGAACCTAGTGTACTTCTCATTGGGTATCCAACTAAACACAAAGATTTATTTCACCTCTCCCGGAACTAATTGTTAGCCAGTAGTTCACTAGTGAAGGGTAGGGAGCCACGAGTTCCTCTCTCATTCACAATTCACTATTGATAGGCCTGAGTCTTTTTAGGTCTATTGCAGCCTGCCATCATTGCTATGAGTTCATGAGTGGGTTGGATTCTGCATGTCCAGAAAACAGCATCTTTTCCCATTTTCTGGTTCATACACTCTTGCTGCCTCCTCTTCCATGATGCTCATTGAGCCTTCCAGTGGGTGATATAAATGTCTTGTTAAAGGCATAACATTAAACAGTTATTATTAGCAAACTGAACATCTCTTCATTCACCACTATTCATTGTAAACCAATTCTCATATTGAAGTTGCTAGTCCATTTCTAGCTGAGTACAAACATAAACATTTAGAAAGTAGATTAGTGCCATGACAACTCAGCTAAACTGAAACTTATGCCAGAGATCTTCCCAGCTATGAGTTTTTGACTGGGTTTACAGTAACAGGTATGGATCCCTTCTTGTGATCAGGGCTCATATCTATGGTACATTATCCTCACAGCAACCAGGCCACTTTTGTACCAGTAGGCACATCTTGCCTGACAGGTTGGTGTTACACTCCAGATTGTAGGGTTCAGAGTTGGGTAAGACAACTGATGCTCTTTCTCCCTAGCTGCCTGTATAATACCTCCATTAATGAAAGTTAGCCAGCAGAGAGGAATTTTTCCATCTCACCTCAATCTTGATTTCTTTATATCTTGTAATCAAAGTATTCATTATCTTCAGCAATAGGGTCTTATCAACAAGTTCTGATGGAAAATCAAGAGGAGTGATGAGAGCCTGTATTGTTTTGGGGGACATTGGAGTTGCTCTGACAAACAGACAAACTCATAAGGAGATGTCTTATACATGTCATTAGGTTTTATTTAAGTACCCCTTGGGTCTCAGAACCAGCACTCTAGACAAGCAGGATATCTCACTGCTAACTCCCTTTTTTAAAAAATATGCTTTTAAAACTGGTTTAAAACTTAGAAATTTTCCATATGACTTTTTCATACAAACTTGGTTTTGTTTAATCTTTCCTCCCTCTTTATTTTGCTAACCCTACACTCATCTTTGCTTAAACTTTTCACTACCCAAAGCCTGTCTAGTTTTGAATAAGTTACATTAAGCTTTCTGCTCTCTCTTAAGGCAATTTCTAAACCCAATGACAATTTTCTAGTTTCCTTAGCTCTATAGATATTCTATTTCAGTCCTAAACAAAATTTTTACTGTGGGAAGTATTATCACACCCGATATCAAGTGCTACCACAAAACTATAGCAATAAAAACAGCATAACAATGACCCTCAAACAGACATGTAGATCAATAGAATAGACTAGAAAAGTAATAACAATAATATGTCCATACATCTACAGTTGTCTGATGTTTGATCAAAAATGCCAAACACACACACATACACACACGCACGCACACACACACACACACACACATACACACAGGAAAAAAGACAGCATCTTTAACAAATGTTATGTGGAACTTTTGATATCAAAATAAAGTAGAGTGAAATTACATCTTTGTCTCTCAACCTGCACAAAAACTCTATTCCAAATGAACCATGAATCAACATAACATTGGATACTTTAAAATTTCTAGAAGTAAAAGTAGGGAGTATACTGAATACATAGGCACAGGCAATGACTTCCTCAATAGAACTCCAGTAACAGGAAATAAGATGCATCTCATAAATCTCATAAAACCAAAAACACTCTGTGTAACAAAAGAAACTTTCAATTCAGTGAGTGGCATACCATGGAATGGAAGAAAAAATTCAAGTTTCATTTCCAAAATAAGATTAATATCTACAATATACAAAGAATTATAACCCAAAACAATAAAACAGCTCTTGCCCATGCTCTCTCCCTTGTCTCTTGCTGCCCTGTTTCCCATCTCACCCCGTTCTCTTTTCACTTGGCCATGGCCGGCTTTCACCTCTACATCTCTTCCTTCACTCTTTTCTTTTCTGTCTCTCCTCTTTCTCCCAACTTTACTACAATAAAGCTTTAAAATAAAAAAAAAAACAATAAAATAATCAAGAAAGATGAGCCATGGGAGCGCAGAAGACAGATCAGTGATTTTCTTTCTTTCTTTTTTTATTCGATATATTTTTTATTTACATTTCAAATGATTTCCCCTTTTCTGGTTCCCCACTCCCCGAAAGTCACATAAGCCCCCTTCCCTCCCTCTGTTCTCCCACCCACCCCTTCCCACTTCCCTGTTCTGGTTTTGTCTTATACTGCTACACTGGGTCTTTCCAGAACTAGGGGCCGCTCCTCTGTTCTTCTTGTACCTCCTTTGAAGTGTGGATTAGTGATTAAGAACACTGACTGTTTGAAAAGATCTGAGTTCAGTTCCAGGCTCTCACACGGTGTCTCACAACCATGTGTGCCTGTAGTTTGAGGGAATGCCCTGTCCTTTTCCAACATCCATAGGCACAAATATACATGCATTCATGTAAAATAAATAAATGTATTTTTAACAATGACAACAAAGGATGAGACATTGGACTGAATATAGAATTCCTAGAAAAACAAAAAAGAAAGAAAAATTGCTAATAAACATTTTAAAAATTATTCAACATTATTAGCTCTCAAGGGCATAAAAATTAAAAACTGCATTGAAATTTCCTCTCATTCTAGCCAGAATAATCACCATCAAGCAGTCAAATGACAACAAATGTTGGTTAGGTTTTCTCGGGAAAGAGGATACCTTTTTTAAAATTTTTATTGAATATATTCTTCATTTACATTTCAAATGTTATACGCTTTCCCAGTTTCCCCCCTCCCAGAAAACTCCCAACCTATCCTCCTACCCCCTGCCTCCAAGAAGATGCCCCTCTGCCCAACCCAGTCCCGACATTCACCCCCTCAATTTCCCTACTCTGGGGCATCTATTGAGCCTTCACAGGACCAAGAACCTCTCCTCCCACTGATGCCCAGCAAGGCACTCCTCTGCCACACTTGCAGCTGGAACCATGTGTACTCCTTGGTTTATGGCTTAGCCCCTGGGAGCCCTGGGGTTCTAGTTGGCTGACATCATCTTTCTTCCCATGAGGCTGCAAAAGCATTTAGCTCCTCCAGTCCTCCCTCCAACTCCTCTATTAGGGACCCCCATGCTCAGTCCAGTGGTTGGCTGCTAGCATCTGCCTTTGTATCTGTAAGGCACTGACAGAGCCCCTCAGAAGACAACCATAACAGGCTCCTTTCAGCAAGCACTTCTTGTCATCCATAATAGTGTCAGGGTTTGGTGACTGTAGGATAAATCCCCAGGTAGGAGAGTCTCTGGGTGGCATTTCCTTCAGTCTCTACTCAACACGCTGTCTCCATAATTGCTCCTGTGAGTATTTTTTTCCCTTTCTCAGAAAAACTGAAGCACCCACACTTTGGTTTTCCTTCCTCTTGAGTTTCATGTAGTCTGTGAGTTGTATCTTGTTTATTCTGAGTTTTTGAGCTAATACCCACTTATTAGTGAGTACATACATTGTGTGTTCTTTTGTGATTGGGCTACCTCACTCAGGATGATATTTTCTGGTTCCATCCATTTGCCTAAGAATTTCATGAATTCATTGTTTTTAATAGCTGAGTAGTACTCTATTGTGTAAATATACCACATTTTCTGTATCCATTTCTCTGTTGAAGGACATCTGGGTTATTTCCAGTTTCTGGCTATTATAAATAAGGCTGCTATGAACATAGTGGAGCATGTCTACTTAGGCCGAGAAGTGATGTGTGTACTTATATATTGGAGCATCTTCTGTGTATATATGCCCAGGAGTGGTATAGCTGGGTAGTACTATGTCCAATTTTCTGGTGAACTGCCAGACTGATTTCCAGAGTGCTTATACCAGCTTGCAAGCCTACCAGCAGTGGAGGAGTGTTCCTCTTTCTCCACATCATCGCCATCATCTGCTGTTCCCTGAGTTTTTCATCTTAGCCATTCTGACTAAATGGAGAAAAACTTGAAGCAATCCCATTAAAATCAGGGATCAAACAAGGCTGCCCATTCTCTTCCCATGTATTGTATACAGTACTTGAAGTTCTACTTAGAGCAACTAGATAACAAAAGAAGGTCAAGGGGATACAAATGGGAAAGGAGGAAGTCAAAGTATCACTATGTTCAGATGATATACTTAAGTGACCTCAAAAATTCCACCAGAGCTAAAACTGAAAAAGAACTTCAGCAAAGTGGCTGGATATAAAATTAAATCGAACAAATCAGTAGCCTTCCTCTACTCAAAGGATAAACAAGCTGAGAAAGAAATTAGGGGAACGACACCCTTCACAATATTCACAAATAATATGACATACATTGGGGTGACTCTAAGCAGGTGAAAGATCTGTATGACAATAACTTCAAACTTCTGAAGAAAGAAATAGAAGATCTCAGAAGATGGAAAGATCTCTCACGCTCATGGATTGGCCATTTTGTCTAAAGCAATCTACAGATTCAATGCAATCCCCATCAAAATTCCAAATCAATTCCTCACAGAGCTAGAAAGAGCATTTGCAAATTCATTTGGAATAACAAAAAACCCAGGATAGTGAAAACTATTCTCCACAACAAAAGAACTTCTGGGGGAATCACCATCCCTGACCTCAAGCTCTACTACAGAACAATGGTGTTAAAAACTGCATGGTATTCCTACAGTGACTGGCAGGTAGATCACTGGAATGGAATTGAAGACCCAGAAATGAACCCACACACCTACAGTCACTTGATATTTGACAAAGGAGCTAGGCAAACTTCCGATAGAAAAAAAGACAACATTTCTTTTCTTTTTTTTATTCGATATATTTTTTATTTACATTTCAAATGATTTCCCCTTTTCTGGCCCCCCCACTCCCCGAAAGTCCCATAAGCCCCCTTCCGTCCCTCCCCCTGTCCTCCCACCCACCCCACCCTTTCCCACTTCCCTGTTCTGGTTTTGCCCTATACTGCTTCACTGAGTCTTTCCAGAACCAGGGGCCACTCCTCCGTTCTTCTTGTACCTCATTTGATGTGTGGATTATGTTTTGGGTATTCCAGTTTTCCAGGTTAATAACTACTGGTTAATAACTACTTATTAGTGAGTGCATACCATGATTGATCTTCTGAGACTGGGTTACCTCACTTAGTATGATGTTCTCTAGCTCCATCCATTTGCCTAAGAATTTCATGAATTCATTGTTTCTAATGGCTGAATAGTACTCCATTGTGTATATATACTACATTTTTTGCATCAATTCTTCTGTTGAGGGATACCTGGGTTGTTTAACAAATGGTGCTGGTTCAGCTGGAGATCAGCATGCAGAAGGATGCAAACGATTCATTCTTATCTCCTTGTACAAAGTTCAAGTCCAAGTAAAGACCTCCACATAAAACTAGATACACTGAATCTAATAGAAGAGTAAGTGGGGAAGAGCCTTGAACACATGGACACAGCGGGAAATTTCCTGAACAGAACACCAATGGCTAATGCTCTAAGAACAAGAATCCACAAACGGGACCTCATAAAATTGCAAAGCTTCTGTAAGGCAAAGGACAAGGTCAATAGGAGAAAATGGCAACCAACAAATTGGGAAAAGTTCTTTACCATTCCTACATCTGATAGAGGGCTAATATCCAATGTGTACAAAGAACTCAAGAAGTTAGACTCTAGAGAGTCAAATAATACTATTTAACAATGGTGTACAGAGCTGAACAGAGAATTCTCAAATGAGGAAACTCGAATGGCTGTGAAGCACCTAGAGAAATGATCAGAATCCTTAGTCATCAGGGAAATGCAAATGAAAACAACCAAGAGGATCCAGTACTTAAGGTTGTTGGTGGGAATACATATTTGTGCGGTCACTATAAAAGTCAGTATAGATATTCCTCAGCTAAAAATGCAACTATCATTCAACACACCTCTATCAAAGGCATATACACAAAGGTTTCTGTATCTTGAACAATATTTGATCAGCCATGTTCACTGTTGCTCTGTTTACAATAGCTAGGGAATTGAATCAGACTGGAATTTTGGGGGTCACTTAAGTATACTATCATATCATCTTGCAAATAGTGATATTTTGACTTCTTCCTTTCCAATTTGTATCCCTTTGACCTCTTTCTGTTGTCTAATTGCTCTGGCTAAGTCTTCAAGTACTATCTTGAATAGGAATGGAGAAAGTGGGCAGCCTTGTCTAGTCTCTGATTTTATTGGGATTGCTTCAAGTTTCTCTCCATTTAGTCTGACGTTGGCTACTGGTTTGCTGTATATTGCTGTTACTATGTTTGCATTTGGGCCTTGAATTCCTGTTCTTTCCAAGACTTTTAACATGAAGGGATGCTGAATATTGTCAAATGCTTTATCATCATGTAATGAAATGATCATGTGGATTTTGTCTTTGAGTTTGCTTATATAGTGGATTACATTGATGGATTTCTGTATATTGAACCATCCCTGCATCCCTGGGATGAAGCCTACTACTAGATCATGGTGGATGATTGTTTTACTGTGTTCTTGGATATGGTTTGCAAGATTTTTATTGTTTTTTGCATCAATATTCATAACAGAAATTAGTCCGAAGTTCTCCTTCTTTGTAGGGTCTTTGTGTGGTTTAGGTATCAGAGTAATTGTGGCTTCATAGAGTGAATTGGGTAGTGTTCCTTGGATGTTCATTAACTGAAGAATGGACAATGAAATTTTACTTTTCTCATAAGGCAAAGTGAACTTATGACATTTACATATAAATGAATGAACACCCCCCACACACAAACACATACTGAGCAAGGTAACCCTTCCTCAGAAATATAGGTCCCTCACATAATCTCATAATTGAAATATCAATAGTATTTTCTTTTTGCAATTTAGAACCAGTGATTATAGGTAGTGTTTACTAAGAAAACCAATGCAGAATATTAACAATAATTACATGCTGACAATGTTAGCGTCTTTTAAAAACAGATGGTGCTTTTGCTTTTCAAATGTTAAGGAAGATTATATGTATAACACACTGAAGAAGAATATCTGCCAGGAAAAGTTGAGAGTGAAATGGAATGAAACTAGCATTAAACTGTCCCAGACTTTGTAATTCTTAACTAAAAATAAACTTTCACTGTATATTTTTCAGAGTATATTTTCAGAGTATATTTTATGGTTACTTTATTTTTGGTTGAAATAGGGAAAATTTCTCTCTAGGTGGCATCTATACTCATCTAGCTTCATGAAGATTTATAATCTTAAACCAATTTATGATTTTATATTGAATAAAAGAAGACTGACTGCTTCCTATTAAACTGATAGCAGTTAAAATATTATCTTGCCACTAAATATGTATCCTTAATATACATTTAAAATGCATTGTTGTGACTCATCCCTAAGAATGTTAATGTTTCCCAATCAATTAAAGGTCAATTTATGTAACAGTTATGTTTAATGATTTAGTAAGACTGAAATGAGGACAAATTAAGCTGCTAAGTTGTGAAACCTATGTTGATACAGATTTTAGTGATAGATTCAGTGTTTATCAATATAAAGTATTGCCCTGCAGAGTTAACTATGACTTTATGTTCTTAAGTATTGAGAATGTGAATCGAATTTCTCAAGTTCTACTTGTTAAGGAGTTCTATCAATTAGTTTAATTTAAGGGTAAAATATGAATGTTGTCATTGTCTTCCTTTATCCTCCAGCTATATTTACAAACACATGTTGCTCACTGCAGTTTGCCTACATAGACTCTCCTTTACATTTGTATTTCTTCAGGATGAATTATGATGAAGGAACCAGGAAATAGACAGTGTTGCCTTGCCATTATCACTGTTTCTACTGCATCATACTATTAAAACCTAGAGTACATTGATCAGATGTTTTCCTAAGTACAACTGGCTATATGCCCCAAGAGAAAATGAAATTCACTCCAATGTTAAGGAGAACTTCTTTTGGTAAGAGTAATCTTGCCTATGCTTAATTCTGGACTCCCCCAAATATGACTTCATTTCAACTTGAAGTTTAAAATATCTTCTGGAGACTAAGCGAACATCTTGCTTCTAAAAGGTGTTCATTGAAAATGATTGTTTCTTATATTCTGGATATAGATATTATTCCTAAGGCAGCTCCAACTATCTTACTACTAACACTTGACTTATGTATTACAAAACAAGAATAGAAAACACCTGATTTCATGATAGCATCACTTGAAACACCCTACCTTGAATCCTACCACACTGTTGAACTTTCAATCAAACAAAACAACCATTCACTCCTCATTTTAGTCCTTTGAGTCTCGACTTTGCAGTCAAAAGTGTCTTAATTTTTATGGATTGTGTGAGAATTTTACCTTGAAATGTTCTGAGACATTTAGATACATGCCATTGCTCTTTTCATTGCTGTCATAAACTCAATTTAAAGGATGTTTTCCAGAAAGACCTCACTGCATCAACACATGTAGGGTCAACTTATACAATGAATTTCTAAGAACTATCAGACAATTTATATTCTTACCAATTTAGTGTCTTGCCAACAATGGGAAATAAGCTACAGGTAAAATGAAGCACAGCTGGGAAACTATGCCAGGGAAGTGGTAAAGACTGATAATTCACTAGCAAAATTATATAGGGATGACTAAGACATAAGTAATGGGAATGCATCCGAATACAAAAGACCAACAAGTTGTTAAAAAAAGATCATCCCCCAGGCCCAAAAAGGAGCCAAATCATACAGCAAGTAGAAGGAACAAGGCTGCTCAAACTAACCGTGAGGTAGCAAAGAGGAATTGAAATATCTGGACATATCTTTAATTTTCTCAACGTAAAAAAATTTTTTTCTATTTCTCTGGGAAAGAACAGAAAGTTTATAATTTGATGAACCAAAGAAAAGATAACATTATCCTGGTAACAAGACAAAGTTGTAAATTATTTTTTTTGTCTTTTTTTTATTCGATATATTTTTTATTTACATTTCAAATGATTTCCCCTTTTCTAGCCCCCCACTCCCCGAAAGTCCCATAAGCCCCCTTTTCTCCCCCTGTCCTCCTACCCACCCCTTCCCACTTCCCCATTCTGGTTTTGCCCTATACTTCTTCACTGAGTCTTTCTAGAACAAGGGGCCACTCCTCGGTTCTTCTTGTACCTCATTTGATGTATGGATTATGTTTGGGGTATTCCAGTTTTCTAGGTTAATATCCACTTATTAGTGAGTGCATACCATGAGTCACCTTTTGAATCTAGGTTACCTCACTTAGTATGATGTTTTCTAGCTCCATCCATTTGCCTAAGAATTTCATGAATTCATTGTTTCTAATGGCTGAATAGTACTCCATTGTGTAGATATACCACATTTTTTGCATCCACTCTTCTGTTGAGGGATACCTGGGTTCTTTCCAGCATCTGGCAATTATAAATAGGGCTGCTATGAACATAGTAGAACATGTATCCTTATTACATGGTGGGGAATCCTCTGGGTATATGCCCAGGAGTGGTATAGCAGGATCTTCTGGAAGTGAGGTGCCCAGTTTTCGGAGGAACCGCCAGACTGATTTCCAGAGTGGTTGTACCAATTTGCAACCCCACCAGCAGTGGAGGAGTGTTCCTCTTTCTCCACATCCTCTCCAACACCTGCTGTCTCCTGAATTTTTAATCTTAGCCATTCTGACTGGTGTAAGGTGAAATCTCAGGGTTGTTTTGATTTGCATTTCCCTAATGACTAATGAAGTTGAGCATTTTTTAAGATGCTTTTCCGCCATCCGAAGTTCTTCAGGTGAGAATTCCCTGTTTAACTCTGTACCCCATTTGTTAATAGGGTTGTTTGGTTTTCTGGAGTCTAACTTCTTAAGTTCTTTATATATATTGGATATTAGCCCTCTATCTGATGTAGGATTGGTGAAGATCTTTTTCCAATTTGTTGGTTGCCGATTTGTCCTTTTGATGGTGTCCTTTGCCATACAGAAACTTTGTAATTTTATGAGGTCCCATTTGTCAATTCTTGATCTTAGAGCACATGCTATTGGTGTTCTGTTCAGAAACTTTCTCCCTGTACCGATGTCCTCAAGGGTCTTCCCCAGTTTCTTTTCTATTAGCTTCAGAGTGTCTGGCTTTATGTGGAGGTCCTTGATCCATTTGGATTTGAGCTTAGTACAAGGCGATAAAGATGGATCAATTCGCATTCTTCTGCATGCTGACATCCAGTTGAACCAGCACCATTTGTTGAAAAGGCTATCTTTTTTCCATTGGATGTTTTCAGCCCCTTTGTTGAGGATCAAGTGGCCATAGGTGTGTGGGTTCATTTCTGGATCTTCAATCCTGTTCCATTGATCTGCCTGCCTGTCACTGTACCAATACCATGCAGTTTTTAACACTATTGCTCTGTAGTATTGCTTGAGGTCAGGGATACTGATTCCCCCAGAATTTCTTTTGTTGCTGAGAATAGTTTTAGCTATCCTGGGTTTTTTTTTTTTATTTCAGATGAATTTGTTAATTGCTTTTTCTAACTCTGTGAAGAATTGAGTTGGGATTTTGATGGGTATTGCATTGAATTTGTATATTGCTTTTGGCAAAATGGCCATTTTAACTATATTGATTCTGGCGATCCATGAGCATGGGAGGTTTTCCCATTTTTTGAGGTCTTCTTCCATTTCCTTCTTCAGAGTCTTGAAGTTCTTGTCGTAAAGATCTTTCACATGTTTGGTAAGAGTCACCCCAAGATACTTTATACTGTTTGTGGCTATTGTGAAGGGTGTCATTTCCCTATTTTCTTTCTCAGCCTGCTTATCCTTTGAGTATAGGAAGGCCACTGATTTGTTTGAGTTGATTTTATAACCTGCCACTTTGCTGAAGTTGTTTATCAGCTGTAGGAGTTCTCTAGTGGAGTTTTTTGGGTCACTTAGGTAGACTATCATGTCATCTGCAAATAATGATAGTTTGACTTCTTCCTTTCCAATTTGTATCCCTTTGACCTCCTTATGTTGTCGAATTGCCTGAGCTAGTACCTCAAGTACAATATTGAAAAGATAAGGAGAGAGGGGGCAGCCCCGTCTAGTCCCTGATTTTAGTGGGATTGTTTCAAGTTTCTCTCCATTTAGTTTGATGCTGGCTACCGGTTTGCTGTATATTGCTTTTACTATGTTTAGGTATGGGCCTTGAATTCCCGTTCTTTCCAAGACTTTAAGCATGATAGTATGCTGAATTTTGTCAAATGCTTTTTCAGCATCCAATGAAATGACCATGTGGTTTTTTTCTTTGAGTTTGTTTATGTAGTGGATTGCATTGATGGATTTCCGTATATTAAACCAACCCTGCATTCCCGGGATAAAGCCTACTTGATCATGGTGGATGATCGTTTTGATGTGTTCTTGGATTCGGTTGGCAAGAATTTTATTGAGTATTTTTGCATCGATGTTCATAAGGGAAATTGGTCTGAAGTTCTCTTTCTTTGTTGGATCTTTGTGTGGCTTTGGTATCAGTGTAATTGTGGCTTCATAGAAGGAATTGTGTAGTGTTCCTTCTGTTTCTATTTTGTGGAATAGTTTGAAGAGTATTGGTGTTAAAAGTTGTAAATTATAATAGCACATGGTTAATAGATAACAGGACTTTCCCGATGAAACTATTGTTTCCTAAGACACCAATTCACTGTTGGTAATAACAGAAATTGCATAAAGAAATGTGAGTTTGTGGGAGGAGATTGGGACATATTAAATTCCATTAATTTTGGTTGTTTGAGTATTGTGAGTCAGGGTATCACAGTGTAATTCTGGCTGAACTGTTACTCACTATGTAGACCATGTTATCCTTGAATCCACAGAGAGCTGCCGCTTCTGACTCCCAAGTACCACCAGGCAAATGCAATTTTAAAAATGACATACCAAAATAATCCCAAAGAACTTAGTACAAGAAAATGTATCATTGATAACCCAATGCATATGAATTTATAAAATACTAGAAAATTCAACCCCTACATTGTATCTCCCAAATAAATATCACAAATAATACGGCCTCAAGAACCAATTTCTTTGGTTTTATAAGCTAAAAATCTTGGTATCTGTTTTGTTGATGGTATTGGAAAGATGACATTGGAAAGTACTTATTAAAAATGCATGACAGGGTACACTTGTTATAAAGTCTAGGGACATTTTCTAGAGAGATTTATAGTAAAAGATAAAACATAGTCTGACTTTCCCACTATTGGATCAACAACATAGAGAAAAAGTATCAAATTTGTAAATGAATAAGAAGAAAATGTTAATGTACATTTCTGTTATTACTGAAACTTCCTCAGATAATGCAAATTTTGAGTAAAACATTACAGAGAAGCTAACAAAGGGAAGTATGAGTTTTTAAAACATTTAGAGGAAGATAGATTATATATGTTAAAAAAGACTAATCAAAACAGTGCCACACAGAGTACTGGGAGATGAGAAAATTTAAATATACAATCTAGATCATTTTTTTTTATTGAAATGCCTGTCAGGTTTCAAGGTTAAAATTATATTTATGTTTTTGTTTTTTTTTCTTCTCATAAGTGGTAAGGTTACATCTATGAGTATTATATCTCTTAATTTCAAACATTTCAAATAAGTTAAAAGGTAATTTATCATCGGATTAAAATGGGATGTTAACAGCTTTATAGTCAAATTAGTCTGTGACAAATGAGTAAAGGTTGTCTATGCAAAGAAACCATTTTATGACAGAGATAATTGAACTCATGGAGAGGAAGTTATAACCTGAAATGATTTAGAAAATTTATCATGGAAGTGTGTCGTTACACTAATTTAGAGAGAAAATCATTTTTTTTATTTACTCATCTATAATGAATTCATTTCAATCTATTCAGACAGGCTAGGCACGGATGAAACGTTAATGAAGAACACGACAATGATGGACTATAACCTTGTCACTCTCACCATAAGACTCTTAGCTGTTCTGAACAATTTTCTTGATGTGCTCAAAATTCTCTATCAGAGGTTTCTTTAAAAAAAAAAGAAGAAGAAACCAACCATTTCATTGGAAGATAAAAAGAAAATTATTTAGGAGAGTTCCTCTTAATCACTTTCAAAAATCTTGATGAGCAAAGTGATACATATTCACGATAGAGAACTTACAATATGAAAAAATGAAAAACCCTAACCTCAACCTCATTCTTCCAAGGCAACAGTCATTAATATCTTGGTTTAACCTAATTTCACTGCCTTTGAATGTTTATGAAATTATCATCGTAGTATAAATGGTTTAAATATTGTGTTATTTTTTAATTAACTTTAAATCAGAAAAATTTTACCAGATGTTTACTATATTAGAATCACATGCATGCACATCAAAAATTAAAATATCTTTTCATCAACATCATTGTAATTTGTAATCACCGTCTTTCCATTACAGAAAGCTTTACATTCAAGGAGTCACAGTTAATCAAAGGTTAAAGACACTCTGGAAAAGAATTGCATCTACTCCTGAACCCATCCAGGTTAGTCTTTATTGCCATAATTCTAAACCAACAGAGTATAGCAACTATTTACACAGAATTTACAATGTTTTAGATGTTATACGCAATACAAGGATGTAAACAGGAATATTGTGTGGGCTATATGCAAACATCATTCTAGTTGATTATATGAAGAAGTTGAAAATCATGGATTTTAGTATCTGCACAACCTAAAATCGGTCTTCTGTGAATACTGTGGGACAACAGTTCACAATCACTTGCTCAACTAATTTCATACACCAGATTTTGAAAAGTGTAATACTTGTATTGTAGATATATATTTTCCCAAAGTGCAGAAAGGTGTACACTAACGACTTTTATAAATTTTATATATATATATATATATATATTATATAATATATGTAATATATATATATATTATATGTATCATATATATGATATTTAAAATTATCATGGCAATTGATAAAAGACTAGAATTGGAAACAACAATTCAGGAAAAGGCATGTATACTGACAGGGGAAATAAGATAGAAATGATTAACATAACAGTTATTAAAAATTAAAGATTAGCTAAAACTTTTGATACAGAAACAAAACAAAAGCTAAATATAGCTGCATGCTTTGCAAAGAGAATTATCTTAATGAGAAGTGTATGGTATTTATATACAGCAAAAACAAAGAGCATAAAGCTTAACATTACAAGTAATGCATTAAACAGGCCTTAAAGAGTAAGTATTACAGATAAATGGTGTTTCACTTTATCCGAATGATGTATCATTCATTTGTGTGTGTGCGTATATGTGTAAATCATGTTCAGTGTAATCATGCATTAACATGTGAAACTACATAATTAAATTTTAACACAATGAATAGACATGTACAAATCAGCCACCTTAGTGGAAGGCTTTTCGCACTCTTCTTACAACCTGATAATAAGTAAAGGCTAAAAAAGGAAGCAAAGCAGAACAACATGTGGTTGTAGAAATTCAGTTAAAATATTTGATCTTATGTACCAGATAATTTTAAAATAAATAAAGCTTTGTAGTCACTAATGAAAATTAGTAACACACAGGACTTTATTGTACTTTTATAGAGTTGAAAGGATTAGTTCCACTGAATGTGTTTATTTTAATTAAATATTTTATGCTATGTGAATATTATATATTATCTTATGTTTTTAAGAAGTGCAATACAAAAGTAAGGTTAGTTTACTTTCTAGACTAAAGTAAGACACCATACTGCTTAGTTTAAGGATTTCACTTTTGACCTTAATAATTACAGTTACCTATTCTACTTTTTTTGTGATTTAGATAACTCAAAAAATTAATACCATAAGAATTAGCATGAAAAATATCCTGTTACATAAGTTTGGGTAGTACTCTACTTACTTTTTAAAAAAGAAAACGTTGCAAACTTTGAATTGTTAAAACGGGTTTTTACCCAACATCTTCCACTAGTTTATTCTGATTAGGAATGTTTGAGGGTACCTTTTACCTAATAATTTTAAGAAAACTATCAGGAAAATATTTGTGTTTTATTTTATATGTTATTTGATTAGAAATTGCTTGTAATATTGAATGTTTCCATGATGTCTGTCAATTTATTTGTTCATATAATTTATCATTTCTCTTATTTAAAAATGAACATAAAGATGAGTCCTTATATTATAAATTAAATTTTATCAGGTATGTTATCCAATTACTCTCTAATGTCCTAATTCATAGGTGAGATGTGAAAATATTTTCCTTTTAATATGGACAAAAACCTTTTTTTGGTTTAAAAAACAATTTTTCAAAAATTCTTCCCAGATCCAGTTTTCCTTTCCTATTCATTCAACTTGTGTGTGCGTGTGTGTGTGTGTGTGTGTGTGTGTGTGTTTAACATTCGAAAAACAGTATGTGCTGCCTATTTTTTTTCAATTTTTATTATTTTATTTATTTACATTCTCATCATTGCCTCCCAACATTTCTGCATTCCATTCCTCCTTCCGCTTGACTCTGAGAGGATGCCTCTTCCCACCAGGCCTTCCCCTTCCATTTGTCTCTTGAATACTAGACACATCTTCTCCCACTATGGCCTGACCAAGCAGTCCTCTGCTGTATCAGTGCCAGGGGCCTCCTGGTTGGTGGCTCAGTCTTTGGGAGCTCCCTGGGGTCTGGGTAAATTGAGACTGCTGGCCTTCCTATAGTGTAATCCTCCCCTTTAGCTTCCTCAATTCTTCCTCTGATTGGACCATAGGGGCTCCTGATCTCAGTTCAATGGTTCAGTGTAAGTATCTGCATCTGTCTCAGTTTGCTGCTTGTTGGGCCTCTCAGAAAGCAGCCATGCTAGGCTCCTGTCAATAAGCACATCATAGCATCAGTAATAGTGTCAGGCCTTGGAACTTCCCCTTGAGATGGATCCCAAGTTGGGCCTGTCACTGGACCTCTTTCCCCTCAGTCTCTTCTCCATTTTTGTCCATGCAGTTCTTTCAGAATTCTGTCAGGAATTTTGACTATGGGGTGGCAAACCTGTCTCTCTGCTTGAGACCCCGTCTATCTACTGGAGATGGACTCTTTAAGTTCCCTCTCACCAATAATGGGCATTTTGGCTAAGGTCGCCCCCATTGAATCCTTAGAGTCTCTCACCAGGTCTCTGTTACTTTTTAGAGAGTTCACTACCCCACCCCCACCCCATAATTCTGCTCCAAATCTGGCAGGTATAAAGCTATGAATACAACACATCTTTTTTGTATTTCCCAAATAGCTTAATAATTTAGTTGTGAAGGTCAGCCCAACTTTTTCTTACCAAATAGAGTTTTGGTCTGATTAATATACTAAAAAAATAGCTAGTAATCTGTTCCATACGTATATTTTATAAAAAATTCTGAATTTAGTGAGCAAATTGTTCAAATAAATAGGACCAAAAGGAGGTCAATAGTCTTAACCACATTGAACATAAATATACATTATATAAAATCACTAATAAGCACATTATATTGGTATTCTTAGGTTCTAAGTTATTATTTATGATTACATAAAAGTTTAATATAAAATGCATTAAAGCCAATAAGTTATTTTTTCAATATTTCAATTAAATCTACACTACCAGTAAATGATTTCCTACAGTTTTCCTTCATTCCCAGAGGTAATTCAAAAATACATCATAAAATATGTTAAAAAGTTTATGAACGTGAGTATAAAATAAAGTCAACCAGAGCATTCTTTTATTTGTACTCCAAACCTTCAAAGAACATCATTACTGCAAAAGGACTTTATTCCTTCTGGACAACATAAAATTATCAATAGTTAAAACATTTTATATACTAAATAGAGGCCCTTTGTAACATTTCACAAAGCTGATAAAACTTAGAAAGATTATGTGAAGGAACCTCACACTGACACACTGTCATTTCTAAATGTCAGGGACTTCAGACTTAGCTCATAAAATACAAAGAAGCTCATGCTTGAAGACAACAGTGCCCTTCTGACATAAAACACTGTGTAAGTGTTAGAGATTGTAGGAGGTGAAGTCTCAGTTCTCTAGTGAAGTAACCTCTCAGAGCAGCAACTATTTTGAGGTCACGTGCATGTTCGTATAAGCAGATGGCACAGAAGGCCTTGACAGGTGTCCAGGCCTAACTTTACTCTCTTGCTAGTTCTGACCCACAAAACACCTTCCAAACATCTGTCTCAAGCAAACATGCATCATCCTAAGGAATGATTTTCAGACCAAACTCATGTCAATAGTTCCTATCCCAACTTCTTTTCCAGTAATCTCGGTATCTTTTACATGTGGAGAGTCTAGTCTAAAAGGAGATTTGGGGTTAAAGAGTCAGGAAAAGATTAGAAAATCTTTGCTTTGCTTGCATCACAGGATGAAGCTGTGTATTATTGTTTAAGTTTTAAAGTAGCACTGATTGATGAGGTAGTTCTTTTTTATTTCTCTTTATATAAATAACATAATATTCATCGAATTAATTTTAAATTAATGGTCTAAATACCTTACAAAATTTACAAAGTACAAGTATTTGGAAATAATATTATATTGCTGTTTCAGAAAGAGGGATTATTATCATTTTTTTCTGTAAGGATGAATATGTGTATTTGAATACTTATGCATACTTGAGAAAGATAGGCAGAGACAGAGGCAAGCTATGTTTGGAGAATCAAACATCCATAAGCCAAAATACATAGGTTAAATTCATTAAAGATAATTTTAGATGCACAAAAATGTGTTTGTGTCATATTAAGGAATGCAACTTAACTCTTCCTTTTGGATTAGTTTGAGTCAAAGTTTGAATTCTTCCCTTCTTTGTCTTCTGTGGATCTGTAGTTTGTGAGTACTAGCCTATTTGTAGTCTGTCTGTTGTGTATCTAATCTGACTGTGTCCTTATTGTTGTCTTTCTATAGTTAAAGAATAGTACAGAAAAAGAGCAGGAATGAGGGTTTCTTTACAGAAATTTTAACAGGGATTTAAAAGGGAAGTTTATTTAAAAGATCTATTTATTTATTTATTTATTTATTTATTTATTTATTTATTTATTTATTTAAAACTAAGGAATATTGAATAAGAGAAATTGTCTTTCCCAGGAATTAACTCCCAATTGTTTATATAATTCCAAGAGGTCAGGCATGAAATTATATAGATACAAGAAATGCTAAATGAACTGAGGAGGTTGGATTTATGTATTTAGGCACTGAAACAGTTAAAGAAAAAGAAGCCATGATTTAAAACAGAAGCAAGGAGGTAAATGAAAGGGATTGGAGAATAAAAAGGGAATGAGGAAAATAATTTGATAGTTAACTTCCTCATACAGTAGTCTACAGAGTGCTGACTGCCAAACAGTATTCTGTGACGATAGACATATTCTGTGTTGGCATGGTTCTGTGTAGAAAATGGTATGGCATGTGGCTTTTAAAATATGCCAAATCTTACTGAAGAAGTGCATGTGGAATATTATTCAATTTTATTTATTTTAAAATTCAAATTAAACTGTATTATTTTAGTCTAACTTCAAACTTTTAAAGGTTAATTACTAATAAAGTGGTGATTTTTCTACATAGCATATTTCTAATACTTCCGTTGTAGTGAATGGGCAGGTTGGTTTTGATATTCATGATCTAAGCATTCTAATGAATTAATGAACCTTAGAAATGTTCTTATTATACATAGTAAAAATAAATTTTATGGATAAAGAAAATGCTACTTAGTTGTCTTCCACAATTTGAAGTTAAGTCCCTATTGCTGAAGATGCCACAGACTTTGAATCTTTGAAATCAAGCTGAAACTGACATGGAAAACTCCTTCCTAGAGGACCAACTCTTATAATACTAGAAGGTACTATGCAAGCTAACAGAGAAGCAATCAATAGCTCTACCCAGATGTAATGCCTACAAACCACAATAATGATCACCAGGACAAGTTGTCCTTAAAAAGTCTGATAATGGCACTAATATCTTGGGTGTGGACAACACCAGTTTAAAAATATGTTTCATAGAGGATGATATTAGAGAGCTATTGATTTTTTGAGAGCTATTGATTAAACATGATACTAAAGAAACCCTTAAGGTAGTTCAATTCAGGACAATTATAATGAAAGAACTATTTTTATCTTTTATAAACTATCCATGAACTGACAGAAATAGACTGATTTCATTAATATTGACCTTTAGTCCTTCACCTATTTAATTTAATTTGAAATTAAGCTGCTTAAATGTAATGTTTATTTTTCACTATCAGAGAAGGATAGCCTCAAAATTACACAAAGCAATTTTTAATTGTAATATAAGCATCCTTCCTCCTGACACTGAAACTTTACCTTACTTATAACAACAACTAAAACCTAAATATGTAAGGAAGAACCTCAGAAACCCTTATTTAAATATCTCTGAAGACAAATATAAGGAATGAACACTGACATGGAAATGAGAGTCTGGAAACTTAGAACAGTTTTATCAAACAAGCTGTTCCATAGCTTTCTAAAGTGAAATCACTTTTTAATCATTCTGTGTTTAATTAAGAAGTAAATAACCATATTTTAAGGAAGGCTGCCTCTCCTAGACAAGTTCTTCAAAGGAGAATATCAGGCAGCATCCTAGTAATTTTCCATTTGCTCAATAAGGCTGTGAAACTTCCTTTTGTACAGAACATTATATTGTCATTCTTAGTGCAGTTAAATTAGGTTTTATGGTTTAAAATTGCCCTATTAACTTGGTGCTTCCTGCGTTTTCATTAACTCAAAACATATTTGATATCATGATAAGCTTCCCTGAAATGAAAATTCCCTGCTGGAATAAGTCAATCTATTATAGCAGATGCTTACTGCAGAACTTGGTTTTGAGCATTACACTGCCTTCACACGCTTTTCTATGAATTGATGATTTAGATGATTCTATTCAACACTAACATTTACAAACAGATGCTGTGTTTTAGGCCAAGTCATTTTCCTTTACCCCTCTGCAGAATTAAGAGGCAAATAATGTTTGAGTTCCAAATTATATCTCTTTCTGAATATGCTGCAATTGCCTGTGACCACCCTTGGACTCTGGTCCTAAACTTCAGAAATTCATCCGATTTAAATAAACCAGAGTTCCAGCCAATGGCAGATCATCTAAACTAAAGCAGGCAGAAAAGGTACCCATGCAGGAAAAATTGTTGAAGCTTGGTGAGTAGTTATTTCTAAGGCACAACCAAGATTGGGCCCTGCTATCCTGGTGTATTAGTTCTTTTTATTGTTGCAGAGGACTTGTTCCAAATGGTTGAAAGCCTCTGTTCATGTAAGTCAGAATCTGTCTGTAAAAATCTTTCAACTTTGTGCTGATCCTTTTGTTTCAGGAGCTACATCTTAACAATTGCCCTAGGTCTCTGATATTGAATAACTCAGTTTCATTTCTCTTTGGATTAGGGGGTCAAACAAAGTCTGAGCATCCTGGCTATCAAATATGATGCTATTCCTTTCCTTCTGGGATGTATTTACCAAGCAAAAGTGTAAGGGGGCTGAAGGAATTGAAAATGCTGAGATTAATTCTAGTAGTAGTTTAGTGACCTTTTAGGTAATTAATTATTCAAAGTTAGATTTCAGTAAGATGGTTTATAATCCAGAACTCTCAGAATATTTCTGTCAAGTCATTTTAAAAGCGAAGACCTCAACCACATTCAAGTGACCATTTATAGTCTCAATTTCCTGAAAGAAGAACTTTGTCCTTATTTCTCCATTTAACCAATAATGATTCCTATCATGTTCAAGTGAAATGAACATAGTAGAAAAGGCAAGATCCTTGCCATTGCATAATAACCATGATAATCAGAGTAAAGGCAGAGTAACAGCCAAGTAACTAAATGAGAAATGGATAGTTCATGAAAGATACTTTGGAGACTTGAAATCAAGTTAAGGTTCAGACAGTGGCTACCTGGGATATGTTGCCGAGATCCTCATAATAAAATTGTAGAGGTGTCTTCATTGCATTGTGATATTTGAGGTTAGAACTTGCATTTGAATAAATTAAGTCTTAATATCAGGAGGTAAAGTTTTCTAGTCAGAGTGAGAAATGGCAGCAAAAGATCAGGGAGGTAAATTACACTTATTTACCTTTATTTAAAATGGTAGAAAAGATTATGTTGCTAGAGTTCGCAGGAATCTGGTTTCTTGCAACTATTTTTATGTAATATCTGGAAGAATTCTTTCATGGTTATAGAGAAAGTATAAGATAGTTTTTATGAAAGCAGTCACATTATCTTTGTATTTTTTCTTTTTTTTTTAGCAGTAAATTTTTGTATTAGTGAAAGAAGCAATGCTACAATAAAAGAGGTCCAATAAGTGACAATACAACACTGCATCCTAGGTGAAAGTTGGTAGAGGCTTGGGCTGTAAGAGTAACAGAAGAGATGGTGAGGTTATGATGGCAAACTGGTTATGGGGTACATGAAAGAAAGAGAACTGAAAACTAGTTCTTAGTTGCATCACTTAAATGTAGCATATATGTTGCTACTATTAACTGGGATAAAGGATAATGAAATGTGATCTACTTATGGGACTAGGTAACCAGAATTTTAACTTTGAATGTGATGGTTGACTACCAGACAGATTTTCAGGAGCTTTCTAATTGGCATTTGAATACGTGAGCCTTTGTTCATTAGAAGCTTGGTACAACACAAAAAATGTGGTTGTTCTAGCAAACTGGAAGGTTGAGACATTATGATTCACTGTCGTACACTCAATCTTGGGGAGCTTTATTTAAAAATTTTACCAACACAAGAGGCCTAGCAGAAAGCCTTCACACATACCTGATTTTAGGAAACCAGCTGGCCTAGGAATAGGAGAGAAACTAGATTTCTCAAGAGAAAAGGACTAGAAAGACACTATTTAAAAGCAAATTACTTCCCTTATTCACAGACAATAGGTTGGAAAGTAGAGAACATACCATTATTATTGGCTCATGTAGTAACTCTCCATCTGTAAAGAAAAGGTTTCCTAAAATGACTTATAAGTAGCCTCCTATATGTAGCTTTTGGGAAAGCACCTGAACTTCCCCCACAGGGGCCTAGCTTTATATCTTTAAACTTCCCTTTCTATTCTTTTCTTTTCATATCCTTTTATGAACCCCACAGGGCCCAAATGTGGTGGCTTTCTTTTACCATGTAACAGATTTCTTACATAAGAAAGGTAGGTTCAGTCAGGGAAGTTAAAAGTTGGAAGAATACTCCATATACCTTTGTGGTTTGCACTATTATGTAAGAATTCATGTGGATAAAAGTTAGAATTACTTAGTAGATTCAAAACAGAGACAGTGAGTCAAATGATAAAATTTTCAGTGAGTCTATTCTTATATCTGTGAACCTACTTGAAATTTATTATATCTATCTGTCAATAAATCTATCTATCTATCTATCTATCTATCTATCTATCTATCATCTATCTATCTATCTATCTATCTAGCTATCTATCTCTATGTATATAATATACATATGGATACAGGGGATATCTCTATAAATACAAATATATTAGATAGCATTTGCTAGCATTTGTAGGTTGTATATCATTATCTATTGCAATTCCACATTTGTATATGTAACACTGTAGTATATATCAGTTCTAGAAGTTGTTTTGCACCGGGTAGTGGTGGTGCATGCCTTTAATCCCAGCATTTTGGAGGGAGAGGCAGACAGATTTCTCAGTTTGAGGCCAGCCTGGTCTACAGAGTGAATTCCAGGACTGACAGGGCTATACAGAGAAACCCTGTCTCGAAACAAATGAACAAGTTGTTTTGCTCTGGGTTTAGGATTTACCTTAAAATTTATCACTATGACTGGATATTATCTTTGATTCACTCCCTAAGGTTTTTAGAATTTTATGTTCCTGAAGGGAAAAAAATGGGGGAGGATCAGATGTGGAAGGAGATAGGGAAAAGTACAGAAGGTCAGGAAATTGAACTGAGGTATGTATGAACCAGTAGGGGATGGGTAACTGGGGGTAGCCACTAGAAAGTCCCAGATGCCAGGGAAGCAAGAGGTTCCCAGGACCCAACGGGGAGGACCTTAGCTGAAATAACCAACAAAGGAGAGATAGAACCTGTACAGATCATATCCAGTGGAAAGCCCCAGCCCAGATTGAAGAATGAGGCTACCCACCTATCTCAAAAATATTAATCCAGAATTCCTCCTGTAAAAAGGAAAGGCAGGGACAAAGAATGGAACAGAGGCTGAAGTAAAGGCCATCCAGAGACTCCCCTAGCTGGGGAACTATCTCATATGCAGCCATTAAACCCAGACACTTTTTCTGATGACAAGTGCTTACTGACAGGAGCCTGATATAGTCTCCTGAGAGGCTCTGCCAGAGCCTGCCAAATACAGATGTGGATGTTCACAGCCAACCATTGGACAGAGCATGGGGTCCCCATGGAGGAGTGAAGGAGCTGACAGGGTTTGCAGCCCCATAGGAAGAACAACAATATCAACAAACCAGACACCGCAGAACTCCCAGGGATTAAAACCACCAACCAACGAGTACACATGGAGGGACCCATGGCTTCATATTTAGCAGAGGATGGCATTGTCAGGCATCAATGGGAGGTGAGGCCCTTGGTCCTGTGAATGCTTGATGCCCCAGGGTAGGATGCTACTAAAGTGGTGAGGTGGTGCTAGGATCAGGGGAAGGAGATAGGATAGGTGGTTTGTGGAGGGGAAACCAGGAAAGGGGACAATATTTGTAATATAAATAAATAAAATAACTAATAAAAAATAAAATATAAGATGTCATGATAATAGAATTCAAGCATCATTGATAACATCTACACAAGTGGGCTGGGAAGATGGATTAGTGAAAATATCATTGTTTCACAAAAGTGATACTTGATATAGTTAGTATAATAATGAATATTTCAGAATTAAAGGTGACAAAATAAATTATTCTTTTTTATCACTTCTTTTATTTTTTAAGATTATAATAGTTGTATCATTTTTCCTTCATCTCTGTGATGTAATACTTGTTTTAATTTTAGCATGCCATCTAATAGTAAGAGTGTATTAAAAAGTTTGCTATGAATCATCCATCTGTCATCAATTGTAAGGTCCTACCCAAATTTGCTTTAAGAGACTGAAAACTATTGAATGCCCAGACTGGCTTGTGTTAGTTTTCACAGCAGATGTTTAAAAATTTAAAGTTTTTGGAGAAATAACAGATTTAAGTTTAATATGTTTTTAAACTATCTTTCTGAATATTATTAGTTGTGATAATGTGTTTATACACCATTAAAAAACATAATGTACTTTTCCTTCATTTTCAATTAGTTTGCAATTGAGTCATAAGTTGGATGAGTTTACTGCAACTACATACAAATGTAAAATAAATACAAGAATTATGATACTGAACACCTGATTCATAATGTGAAGATGTATTACACAATAAAGTTACCCTTTATTAAACTTATAATTATGTTAGTAAAAACAAAACATAATCCTCATTACTTATTTTCTTCAGCTGTTTAAATACATACACATATACAGAGAGGGAAATAGAGATATAAGCTATATCCTTCCCCTACTTCTAGCTAATCCATACACTGGCAGGGATAATTTCAATAGGATACAGCATGCTTTCATGGGGCAATAGCTACATATTACATGCATCTTAATGAAGACAAGACTCCATGCCATGGATAATATATACATATACACACACACATATATATATATATATATGTATATATGTGTGTGTGTGTATATATATATATATATATATATATATATATATATATATATATATATATATATATATATAATTGTTCTAGTGCAGATTCCAAAATCAAACTTCTACCCATGCTTTATGATAAAGTGTTTGGTTGAAATGCTTAGTATACTTAATTTCAATATTGCTTTTGCTTATTTACTGCTTAAACATTTATTGTGTGCCCCCTGAGAGTCAGATTCAAGAGATCATTTACTGAACAATAGCTATTGTAATAAACATATTAAGTATATGAACTGTAATAGCACAATCGTTATAACTACATCCTGCTTGAACAAAATATTAAGAGTATATTGTATCCCTTGTTAGTTTAGCGAAATAGCAATTGTCAGTGTTACCATGCCAAGTTCTCTAAGCTGCCTGCTGAAAATGAGTTAGAGGAACAAGTAAAAGACTCAATTAATTTGCAAAGAGAATCTCTAAGAATAAGTTATATACAAAAAACTATATTGAACAATATAATTTTATGCCAATATTACCAATATGCTATTCGTTTATACATCCTGAACCAATGTAACATTCATAAATAAAATTTAATGAAAACTCAGAGAATAGAATGTCTTATTGGATACTCTGCAAGATACTTTATATTTCACTCTTCTCATGGTCAATGCTTGGAATGGACAATGCTACTTTAATTTTTTACTGAAGGAGATAATATGTGAGAATCATAAGATACATATTTTTCAAATATTGATTGTATTTTTACACAAGTGAAAATATACTCCATCATACCAAAAGACTGTAGGTCCTGTGTTGTTTATCTTAAGAACTTTTACTTTTTTCATTTCCCCTCACCAAATTAGTCACCTTTGTTCTCTTACAAAGTTTTATTTATACTTTAAAGGAGAGTTACTTTAAGGGAGTTCACACAATCATGAAGTGCAGAACACCAGACTTATTGAGAATTTTGCTCCAATTGAATCTCTTGGTAGGAAATGTCACTTTAATAAGCAGAAATTCTGACATTATTGAATTAACTTTGTTTTTCTTTTGAGTCAGGGTCTTATGTAGCCCTAACTGGCTTCAATGGTGTTCATGGAGAACTCGATAACCTCACAAGCTGAAAACATTTGACAATCAATGTTTCAAGAAGGTAATTGTTCATATTTCTTCTGAACTTTGACACATCAATACATTATTCATTGTATATTTAAAAGGATTATAAAGTATATATGAAAGGGTATGACCTCAAAGCATATTGCTTTGAAGGAGATAAGGGTCCCAGTCTGATAGAACTTGTAAGAAGAGTGAGAGAGCTATAGATAGATAACAAAACAGCAAAGGAATAATGCCCAGTTTTGTAAATTGTTATAAAATAGTACTGGAGGACATGAGAGGTGCTCTCTTGGGGCTACTCTAAAGAAGATTGTTTCCTTAGAAAAGTGATATGTGAGCTTAAACATGACAGACATAAAAAGGAAGTTTGAGGCAGAAGATGCCAATTGGTTTGCAGAAGGATTAGCAAGAATCAAGGGCCTGGAGTGGAAAAAGCTTGGATTTGAACAGAAAGGGAACAGGAAGATAAAATAAGAAAACAAAGACAGGTCAGTGTATGGATTAGCCAGTCATGAGGACTTTTCATTTTACATAAGTGACCAACTTCAAACAGGAAAATGATCCACTGAATTTACCTTTATAATAATATTAGCAATATATTTTTGGAAGGGTTAAATATAAATATCTATCCATCTTGTATTTGAGATGAGCGAATGCTTAATAAGTATTAGTATTTTGTTTGAAAGTAATTATATTTCTTTGTTGTAGTAAGAATGGATTAGAAAGAAGGCAGTGAGCATGCCAGGAGTAATTGCCTGGTGGACTTTTTGAGACAATCAATAGAAGTTGGATTACCAGACAGATAGAAAAGGACAAATTATAGATAGGGCAAAGGTGCTGGTATTAAAGTATATTTGAAATCTAAATTCTGCATTGATTTTATTCAATACAAGGATGAGAAGACATCATTTATAAAGTTAAATAATTTTTCAAAACAGCCAATGCATTTTTCTATTCCTTTAAAATACATAATGTTCTATAGGAATTTTAAACACATGTGACACTGGAGTTGTGACAATTTATATATAATGTTAAATTTACTTTATAGGCAAGATGTGTGATTACAGTGTAAGGACTTTAGATGATGTTTAGAAAAGATAAAGACATTAAGCAAACATCTTATAGCTCATAATAAGAATCATGTATATTTGAAAATTGAACTTTAAGGAGAGGGAATTAAAAGGGCATTATAAAGAAATAAACCTACTGGAAAACAAGGGGCAGGGAGAACTACTGAGATGTTTTCCTAGCAGCACAAAGAGTATTGCTGTAATTCATGGTGACTCCTACAAATAAAATCATAGATTCACCAATATCCCACAATGGAAGAATGGATGCAAAAAAATGTGGTATATCTACACAATGGAGTACTATTCAGCCATCAGAAACAATGAATTCATGAAATTCTTAGACAAATGGATGGAGTTGGAGAACATCATAGTAAGTGAGGTAACCCAGTCTCAAAAGATAAATCATGGTATGCACTCACTAATAAGTGGCTATTAGCCTAGAAAATTGGAATACCCAAAACATAATCCACACATCAAATGAGGTACACGAAGAACGGAGGAGTGGCCCCTGGTTCTGGAAAGACTCAGTGAAGCAGTATAGGGCAAAACCAGAACAGGGAAGTGGGAAGGTGTGGGTGGGAGAACAGGGGGAGGAAAGGGGGCTTATGTGACTTTCAGGGAGTGGGGGACAAGAAAAGGGGAAATCATTTGAAATGTAAATAAAAATATATTGAATAAAAAAATTGAAAAAAAGAAGTAGCTGCATTTCTTTTAAAGAAACAGAAAGGTATCAAGTATAAGCTGATGATAAAATGTTGATGCTGATCTGTTACTGCTAAATCCTCATGAGTCATAAAATTGATAGAAAACACCAGTCAGAGGAAAATGTATCAAGAGTAATAAACCTATGAATGTTAATTTAATGAATGACAGATAAAATCATTTGCCCAAAGTCACTATCTTCCACTCATGATTGGGAAGTATGGCATAATATTAATTTGGTCTCTAGTATTGCCTTTGATCTGAAAGCCTTGCAATTTTAATAATATTTTCCCATTAGATCTAGATTATGAGTTAGACAGCCAATCCTCGATCTCCAAGAACCCCTTGAGATTTTTTGAGAAAAAAATATCAAAAAGTAAAAAATACGAGTTTGTTTTACTCCATCACTGGTTTGTTAAAAGCCTACATTAATTAGAAGTATCATTTGCTTCTTTCTGTAGAGGAAATAAGATTTTCTAATTTGTTAGGGAAAAAGCATTTCATTTCTTGACTATTAATGGAAAAACACCAACAAAATTAATTTTAATTTTTCTAAAGTTACTAATAACCCCGAAGTGGGATAACTTTTTCTTTTTATCTTCTTTTTGACTTATGAAAATCTTCTTAAACATTTATTTTATTTTCTATCCTAGTGGACTAAGAGGAGTTTAAACCTAAAAAACTGGCTATGAGCTGAAGCCAAATATAATAGGCACCATTATTACATATAGATTTTCTTGGTTGAATGAGTTCAGATTTCATAACTGAGTTTGTAACTGGGCACTTTGCCCATTGCCTAAGGGGAGAATTGCCCTCAGATCACTCTTCTCAGTTGTCATGTTGGGGAACTTTGTTTAGTGATTTCACATCATTAAACTTAGCTTCAGCAATTTGTTGTAATCTTTAATAGAAAAGAAACTTTAATGTGGATTAATCTTCATGTGAGTATAATTTCTTCAAGACTAATATACATAAACACAAGATGATTTCACTTTGTATTCAATATTAGATTGGGAGAGAAGCATGGATTAAAATTCACTTACAAAGAATTTCTTTAATAAAAACAAAACATACTCATTTGTGTTCCAGTATAAGAGCCTCAGGCATATGAATTTTAGACAAATTCATATGATAAAAATAACTTGAATTTGTTATAAAATTATGTTGTTGATTTTTCTGTTACTTTCATTGTTATTAACTTTATTCATTATAAGTATAATACTGAAAATTGAAAGATTGTCCTATTTAAATTTACTTAGTGACCCAGACCTTCAATATATCAAGCAGTACATGTTGATGATTTCTAATAAAAAAATTCATTTGATCACTGAAGAATGGATGTGTATAAAACCTGTAAAAGCAGGCTGGGGAGATCAATTAGTAAAATGACTCATGCAAGACCTTAGCTCAGATCTCAAGATTCCACATAAATGTGGATATAGCACATTTGTATTCCCAATTCTCCAATAGGGAGATGTGAAGCAGAGACATATGAAATACCTGGAAGCTCACAGATCAACTATTCTGGAGTACTCAATAGAAGAAACTGTCTGAAGAAAGGAAGAAGATGAGAACTAACACTCAAGGTTTTAAAACCTTCAACCAGAACCTCCATAACTTCCAGGGACTAAACCACCAACCAAAGAGTACACATGGAGGGGCCCATGGTTCCAGATGTATATGCAGCAGAAGATGGTCTTGTAAGACATCAATGGGAGGAGAGGCCCTTGCTCCTGAGAAGTCTTGATGCCCCAGTGTGGTGCCAGGGTGGTGAGGCGGGAGTGGGTGCATGGGTAGGGGAGCACCCTCATAGAAGCAGGGGAAGGGGTGGGATAGGGTATTTGCAGAGGGGAAACTGGGAAGGGGAAATATTTGAAAAGTAAATACATAAAATAACCCATAACCCATAAAACAAACAAAAAACCTTCACATACATGCTGTGACAGAGCAAGACTGTACATAAGCATGCCAGTAAACGCACAATCAAGCTTAAATTCTCACTCCAAAGAAATTGTCTTAATGCCATTTTATGATGGTGACGAATAGTAACTTATTGTCTAATCCTCTGTTTTTATCACTGTATATCATATTATGTGGGGAACCTGTATTATATATATTGTTACTGCATATATTCTCACACTAGAACAAACAACAAGAGTCTGGGAAAATTTTTCATTGAAATACCCAAGTGTCAAGAAAAGTTGCCCAGAATATAGTGCATTTAACCAATCTTTGTAGAATCATTGAACATTCTTTATTTCCAAATGAAGAATGTTACATTACTTCACGAAAGAGTTTGTACATCCATATGTAACCATACACACAAAATTTAAATAGACAAACACTTAATTTTTGTTTTAAATAAGGTTACCATCCAAAAGTGTTGCCAATACCTTGATGGTACTAAATAATCATTTATCACATACTTGATGCTAGCCAGTGAGACCCTTTGAGAACTTACTTTATAAAAGTGTACAATGTAAAGATGCTGTCCTTGTTAGACAATCCTCAAAAACCACAGAAATAGAATCATATGTGATAACTAAAAAGATATAATTATACTGAAAAGCATAATAAAAGACTTTGAACAGATGGGAAAAAAATCTGATTTCCCTATCCCAGCTCCAAATGTCACAAACACCTATGCAAGGTCTTAATGGTAAAGAAACTTATGGATTCTTTGCTTCCATCTGTCTAACACTCAAGATACTCTGTAATGTAAAAGTTGTCTTAGGGCTTTCTTCCATCCTGTAATTATTCACTCTTTTTTGATGGTTACTGCAGCACTGCTTAATAAGCCCTTAATGTGGTACTTTTAAGGGTAATAGCTTTGTCTAATGAGTATTAAATAAAAATTCATGAATAACACATAACTATCAAAGACTCACATTCATGTGAGTTCAACCAGTAAGAAACATATCCATAGTGTGACAAAATTTCAGAAATTTTTTATAATTTAGAAGGAGTTTGAAGCAGCTTGAAATTGTAGAGTTCAGGAAATGGGCATTATGCTTCATATTTTGTTATATACTTTTCCATATTCATTTGGTTTACTCTGAGTATTGAGAGATCAACATCTAACTCCTAGCATTGCCCACTATTTTCTTTCTATTCCATCCTTTGTATTCTCATTGGATTTGGCTATGGAAAGAAAAAAAATTCAAGTGGCTGAGAAGCACCTAAAGAAATATTAAAAGTCCTTAGTGATGAGAGAAATGAAAATCAAAATGACCTTGAGATTCTACCTTACACCAATCAGAATGACTAAGATCAAAACCTCAGACAACAGGATTCAAAGAATGGGGAATATTCCTCCATTGCTGGTGGGATTGCAAACTGGTACAATCACTTTGTAAATCAATCTGGAGGTTCCTCAGAAAATTGGAAATAGATCTACTTAAGACCCAGAAATATCACTCTTGAGAATATAACCAAAAGATGCCGACCATGCCACAGGGGAACATGTTCTACTATGTATGTAGTGGCCTTATTTGTGACAGCCAGAAGCTGGAAACAACCCAGATGTACCACAACAGAAGAATGGATATAGAAAATGTTGTTCATTTACTCAGTTATTAAGAAGGAGGATATCCTAAGTTTTATCCTAAGTTTTGCAAGCAAATGGATGGAACTAGAAAACATCATCCCGAATAAGGTAACTCAGACCCTAAATGACATGTATGGTATATACTCATACTAATACTTTGGATATTAGCCAAAAATGTACAGAATACCCCAAGATACTGTCCACAGAATTCAAAAAGGTCAACAAGCTGAAGGGCTCAAGTGAGGGCACCTCAGTCCCACTTGGGAGGGAGTAGAAATCAATCACAATGGGGAAGGAAGGGAGGGACTTGGGAAGGAAAGGGGACTGGGGATTGGGTTGGGGGAAGAGGGGAATATGATCTGATATTGGAGTGGGGAAAAGGACTGAAGCCCTGAGGCCCAACAGAAAGAATGGGAACAGGCAACCTGGGGAGATCGAAAGCTGGGTGGGGGGAACCCTCCACAAATTACCAGAGACCTGGGAATTTAGAGACTTTCGGAATTCAAAGGGAAGTACCTTAGACGAAATGCCCTACATTGGGGAGAGTGAACTTATAGAGTCCACCTCCAGTAGGAAAACAGGGCATCAAGTGAGGGATAGGGTTGCTATCTCACAGTCAAAACTCTGACCCTTAATTGTTCTTCTCTGAAAAAACTACAGGGACAAAAATGGAGAAGAGCCTGAGAAAAAGTAGGTTCAGTGACAGCCCCAAAGTGGGATCCAGCTCAAGGTCCCAAGGGGAGGTTCCAAGGGGAGGTCCTAAGGCCTGACACTATTTCTGAGGCTATGGAGCACTCACAGAAAGGTAGCTATCATGACTGTCTTCCGAAAGACCCAACAAGTAGCTGAAAGAGTCAGATGAGGATATTTGCACCCAACCAATGGACAAAATCTGCTGACCCCCGTGGTTGAATTAGAGAAAAAGCTGGAAGAAGCTGAGGAGGAGGGCAACCCTGTATGAAGACCAGCAGTCTCAATTAACCTGGACCCCCAAGATCTCTCAGACACTAGTCCACCAATCAGACAGCATACGCCAGCTGACATTAGGCCCCCCAAATATATACAGCATAGGACTTCTGGGTCTGGGTTCTGTCAAAGAAGATGCACAAAAACCTCAAGAGATTGGAGGCACCAGGGAATGGGGAGGTCTGGGGGAGTGGGGGGTGGAGTGGTGGGGAAATCTTCATGGAGACAGGGGCTGGGGAGGAGGTATGGGATGTTGAACAGTCAGAAGGTGGACTCAAAGGGGAATAAAATCTGGAATGTACAAAAAAAGATTAAATAAACCAGAAGAAGAGGAGGAGAAGGAGGAGGAGGAGGGGAGAGAGGAGGAGGAGAAGCAGAAGGAGTAGGAGGAGGAAGAAGAAAGAAAGAAAGGAAGAAAGAAAGAAAGAAAGAAAGGAAGGAAAGGAAGGAAGGAAGGAAGGAAAGAAAGAAAGAAAGAAAGAAAGAAAGAAAGAAAGAAAGAAAGAAAGAAAGAAAGAAAGAAAGAAAGAAAGAAAGAAAGAAAGAAAGAAAGAAAGAAAGAAAGAAATTGCTGGCCCAAACAGTACTTTTTTCACTTTCTCATTTTGGTGATGATTAACCCTAGAGTAATACAAAACTAAATTCTCCACATTCAGATGTTACAATCTATAGTATTTTTGTAATATACAAGGTCCTGCATATTTCTAGTACCTCAGGAGATTTACTACTGACAAGTTTTACTAAAGCTCTGTCTTCATGCTAATGCCTCCATACTCTTTTATGTCCTCTTTCTTTGTGTAACAATGTGATTAGAGATTCATCTAAGTGTACTACCCTTTTATTGCTTTTCATAGCTGAGTTTCTTTCCATGTACCTGCTGATGAACATTTTGTTCATTTCCAGTGTGAGATATTATGGATAAAGCTGTTAGGAATATCTGTGAGCAAGTATTTCTTTGTGCACCATGGGTAGATATGCATAGGATTTGTTTTGTAAGATGCTGTTCCATTTACTAAGATGATTTTACTATATTTTATTGACAAAATTTAAACATTCTTGACCCATATCCTTATAATACTTGGAATGCTTAATCTTTAAAATTTCAGTGATTGATTATAACAGTGGGGCAATAATATCTCATTGGGAAATTAATCTACCTGATCTAGTTAATGAAAAATGCATACAGTTATTATCTGTTCTTATAACTTCACTTGGGAAGTATCTGCTTTCATAATGAATACAATTTCATTGACAATTCAGTATAACATTTGAAAAATGGCTGAAATCTCTAGTAACAGTACATCTCTCACGGAATTTTGGCTTGCATGAACTGATTAGTCACTGAGTTGAAATCTAGTGACATTGATACTATTGTACAATTTAATAGGGGAAGTAACCATTTTATTTATAGGCATATCTTCCTAGTTTGCTTAAAGAAACAATGGTAGTCTGACTAGTACAACCTATTAATGGATGTGCTCACATAGTGAACTAATTTCATTCTTTTAACTTAAAACTATGAGCAATATTAGAACAATTTTTCTCCCTAAAATGAATGTAATCTCAAATTGGCAGAGTATGAGTTTTCCAGAAATACAAAAGGAGACAGAGATGGCTCATTTGCCTTTATAATATATGATGAATATAACACATGTAAGGAAGTTAGCTAACTGGAATAAAATGCTTGTTTGCAACCATACTCCTTGACTGGAAATCCAACTAATCTTTTTCTCCCTTAAGATAATGAGGAAGTTTATTATCTGAAAGTGCTTCTATTTTAATTATTTAAATCTAATTTTTAATTCCAAAGTTGATAAGTAACACAGCCAGTTTTCATATTTCACACTCATATATACCTATATAGTTCTAGAGTACAATTTTAATTTTATTTAACTCCTGAATTAAAAATAGTGTAGAACATACAGAATATGACTTCATTTGAAATTCATGCTATTTGCCTGTCTGCAACTTGTTACTGCATCTTAGGAATCTTGTTACTTGTAGCTTGTTATGCTTGGTATATTGAACTAGAATCCTACAATAGAGAAAGTAAAGTACTGTAAAATTGAATAACTAAAGTATTGTATGTGAGTGATGACATGTTCTATAGGACAAACACATGTAGATCTTAATCCTGGAAAAGGGGACTTAGAAACATAAATCATGAATGAAAATGGTACATAGTAACAGTGTGATAAATAAATATAATCTATGTAAACAACTACAAGTCTATGTTAAGTACTAGCAGCTATATTGAATTTATATCTACTTGGAAGATATATTTTTGGGGTTTTTCTTCAATATAGTCCAACATGATATTCAAAACTTGGACCAAATGCCCATCAAAGAAATGGGTTTCTATTATCCAGAGTAGTCATAGACTTATTTTGTGTTCTGCACACAGCTATTCTACACAGACAATGTGTTCACCAGAATGGCAAGCGCATGAATTTAAAATATCAAAGGAAAAATATGCATTTAAAATGTGTATCATCTTGTATCAAATCAGTCTTTGTTTCTGTTTTACTTTCAGCCACACCCCCAAGACATGTGACAATGTGAGATCATACACATTTCTAAAATATGACTTCTAATGCTAAAACCATCAGTGACAGCAATAATGATAATGAATTCCAAACAATGTCTGGTACAGATAATCAATTAATATTATGTGGAAGAATGTTTTGTTACAGAATTTCCACATTTCTCAGGAAACTCTTATCCACACTGCAGAAAATACTTCTTGTCCCAGACATGATTTCTTCACTTTTTTTGCAGCTTGGCTCCTTCTGACAACACATACACACTTGAGACAATGTGCTTATATAATCTTTTCTTTACTTTTCTGATTTCTTCAATTGCCCACTGTAATTTCTCAGACTATACATTGCCAGTCCTTAAAGCCTTCCACAGACTTGTCACTTTCTCATATTCTTTCAGATAATCAAAGCCAGGTGTTGTAGGCAGGATTCTTCACACCCTTGCCTAAAAACATTAACTTCTTCCTAGTATAGAAATCAAAACACACTAATTCTTTGAGAAAAAATAAAATAATCTTAAGCATCATAGACGCATTCACACGTCTTCCATATCTCCCTTCACTGCCCTTTAACTCTTACAATGAGCTTCATTGGAAAATTTCATAGATAAAAAAATGTCTTTCACATATTCAGATAGTTTTGTATGTTATTTCTCCATAGGAATTATTTTTCAACAATGTTTTCATTTATTCTATGAAAATATGACACAAAATATATTTATTATATTCATTCCTCTCCCCCATTTGCAAAGTTTACTATGTTAGGCAAAATTTTACTAATTTTTTCCCCCTAAGAATTAGCAGTTAGCTCAAGGTCCACTGCTTTTTCTGGGACTTAATTTAGGTATCTGTATCTTCATCTTTTTAATTTTGCTTTTGTTTGTTTTGGTTTTGGTTTTATTTTTTATTTTTAAATATTTTTTTATTATTCTATACACTCCATATTTTATTCCTCACCCAGCTAAGCCCTTGGTTTTCTTGAAACAGAGTTTCAAGTATACTGTGTAGAGTTTGTTTCCTTTTAGGATCACAAACAAGGCTGATGCGCTTCCACTGCTTCCTGCCATAACCTGGAATCAGGAGAGATGATCACATTACATGTCACCAACTCACATTAATGAGAAAACTCTACTGAACTAATATTGATTTTGTGCACAATATCATAATGTTGAAAATCATGAGTCAGAAATAACTTGTGAGTATTGCATAAACATAAATAATACAGCATGAGAAGACAATATGTTTTATTCGGCTTAGTGTGGGTTTTCAATCAACCAGAGAATCAGTGCATTATTCAAACTTCAGGAGTATCATTTCAACATTGAATGTCAGTAGGAGCCAGAGCAACTGTGGTCAAGAAAGAAGCACATTTGCCTGGATCTTGAATATGGTGAGAGGGCAGTAAACATTCATTTGTAGCAGAAAGTGAGTTCTAATTTGCTGCATCTTCAGTAAAGAAAGTGGATGCTTATAAGTGTTCTGTCAATTTTACATATAAGCATTCAATTAATATGGTATAAAACACGATATATTGTAAATAAAATATATTTACAATTAATAAATATTAGTAACTATCAGTCTTGAACTGATTTTAATGGATGCTAAAACATTTCAAAATTAGAAACTTTTCAATGTTTTGAGTCACCTTGAGAAAAGAAATGAGCTTTATTGGGCTACTATATTGATTAGATTATTAAACTCCTATTTAATGGTAAAGTGCATTTGGAAAAGGGAATAAAAGTAATTTTCGAAGTTCTCCATTCCACACTCAGGAGTTACAAACTTTTAATGTGTAAGTTCTCTCTTTTGGGACTTTAGAAATGGGCCATGGGTACAGGGTTTAGTAAGCAAGCATATGAATCGACTTCTGATTCCCAGCTCCATGTGAAAATTGAGGCATAAAGGCACATATGTTTAACTCTAGTGCTACGGAGGTAGAGACAAGAGGATTGTTTGGGCTTGTGACCCATCTTGCCTTGTTAAATTCAAGAAGCAATAGCAACAAACAGACTAATTAGTTTTTTTTCATGGATAAGGCTTCATTCAATCAGGTGCAAGGAAAGATTGTCCCCTCTATAAATCAGTGACTGCCCTTCCATGTGTAGGTACTCATTCATATTGGTTTAAAGCCTTTTTTATAATTCCATCCTCTTTCCTTAATAACAAGATGGCTATTCTATTTCTGTAGCTTGATTTTGTTGACACATTAGAACAAAGCAACCACATTAAACTAAAACCTAAATGATGGTTTCTGACTTTATGTGCCATTATATCTATGTCTTTTAAAGTGATTCTGTTCTTTTAATAGAGTGGTTAGCTCAAACTTTAGTAGTTAATAATGTGATTTCCAGGTAAATAAATAAACAGCTATGAAAGACATCTGCTTGGCTTTCTTCAAAGATTATAAGGATGAGAACTACACTTTTCTGTGTTCCATAAGTGTAAATGGTGAGTAGGGTGTTTGATCATCCCCCCTCTTTTGGAAGATTGTGCAACATCCTCTTTACAAAAGATGGAACTCACTATAGAAAACCTCAACTGATCAAAATTCAGAACTGTACAGCCAAGGTGAAACTGATCCATCCACAACACAAGTCCTACATCTAAGGCTCAGCAATCATTGTGGAAGAGGAGGCAGAATGAATGTAAAAGCCAGAGGAACAGAAAGTTTGCTATGTGATTGTGTCTCCTAGAAATATCTGAGAAGTTACACAATGATGTCTCATCAACATGGCTGCCAAAACATGACCTCAACAAGGATAGCAACAATAGGCATGCTAATATGGAAGGGGAAGAAGCTAATGAGGCCTTAGACCTACAAAAAGGACTACAGGCAACTAAGGAAACCCAAGAACAGGAGAAATAGTTTTCTACAGAGAGGAAAGAGCACACCAACTGATTACCCTATACAAAATTGTCAGCCCTGAAAATGCATACATACAAGTAGCATTATATGAATTGAGCAGACATACAAGTAACATTTTATGAACTGAGTAGGTTGTATTTATATATACTTAGGAACACATACACAAATGCACACATATTTGAAAACAATTTATGAAAAGGCTACAAATTTTAAAGAAAGCAAGAGACATGGAAGTATTTGAGGGATAAAAGAGGAAAAAGAAAATGATGCATGCATATTGTATTTTAAAATATTTAATAAAGCATATAGATATAAGAAAAATTTCCAGCTATCATGATTTCTTTAAAAATAATTTTAATATCCTGATCACAATGTAGAATATTTAATTTGTCTTTTGTTAAAATATCAACATCTGTTGTCTGATCTCAAAGGAAAATATTGTTTGTGAATCTATAGCAATTCATCAATCATAATCACTATGGGAACACATGGTATTACAGAAATTCAAAGCTTCATGTGATAGTAAAATAACACTTTAAAATATATTATTATTATTTAAAATACCAGCATTATAGTTTGTAATACAAAAAACATATGAGGAACCATCTTGTAAACTATGAGGCAATATTCAAGTGATATCAGTAATAATAATGCAGAAGTTATATCTTTGTCTAAGCCTAATTTGTATTTTAAATTATGTTTCTCATTTATACTATATGTTTCCACATCCTAACTACATACTTTTACAACTTGTGAAGAGATTCCATTTATTATTCCCATGAAATTAATAAAATTTAAGGTAGGAGGGTCTCAAGGATAAGACAGGTGAGAACTGATGATAAATGGCTCCTCAGAAAATATAGTAACTTCCTTCTGAATCTCAGTAGGTTCCTTGGAGTCCCTATGGAGATATGTGGCTTTTCATCTGGTGACACAATCTGATTAAATTTCTAGATCAATAGATTATTTCAAATTTTATAAAACTACACTATGGGTTTTATAAAAGTCCACCTTTCTATTATCTGTGAGCTCTAGTTTTCCTGTGTTTCAGTTGAGGTAAGATATAACTCATTCCCCTTCAAGTTTACCACTATAGTGTTTTTATTGTAACTATACATCCTAGGCAGGCATTTTTAGAAACCTAAGCTTATTAGCAGATTGACAAATGTCTATCAGTTTCATTTATAGTCCCAAAATTTGTATTTGTATTAAATTTATTTATATGTATGTCTGTTTGTACATAAATAAGCCTGTGTGTGTGTGTGTGTGTATCTGCACATTCATATGTGTGCTGTAAACTAGAGGACAACTTGGAGAGGACTGATCCATATTTCTATCTTGTGGGTCCAATGATCAAATCAGGTCATCAAGTTGATAGGCTTGGCAGCAAGTGTCTTTACCTCCTGAGCTACATTGCTGTCCCAAACATGGTTATTTTTAAATAAATATTTCAGGTTTCATTTCATATTCCATTTCACTTCATATCTCATTTCACAATATTTTGTCCATGAACAAGCAATGCCAGTATCACCTGAGGCCTTATTATAAATTTAGATGCTCCGGTTCCACACACAAAATACAGATTACCATTTTAATGTGATTGCCAGGAGATATCAGAGAATATTAAAGTCAAAGAAGCAAAAATTTAGTAATGGATACCTTCTTCAACATGATTCCTAGTGTAGAATTTGCAATTTTAAATATTGTACTGTAGTATACATTTCATTAGAAAATATATATTTGGCTTAATGTCTCATTTTACGATTTATAAGTATTTTATGATGGAACACATTTAGGATATGAATTTTTGTTTCTTTGCTATTTCTCCTAGTAGTATTATAATAAAGAATAAATAGAAGAATAATAGTGAAGAACTTGAGACAATCTTGAAAGATTTTTCTGACATAAAATACAATAATTGTTATCTTGGTAGGAGAAATAAGTACTGGTTCAAAGATAAAAGAAAAGGTATTCATTCACATATCCACCAAAATATTTGGAGGAGAGTTATGCCTGATGCATTCCCTATAGAGTTATCATTCTAGGACAAGTGTTACCTTATTGTACTGGCTGGTTTTGAGTGTCAACTTGACACAGGCTGGAGTTATCACAGAGAAATAAGTTTCAGTTGGGGAAGTGCCTCCATGAGATCCAACTGTGAAGCATTTTCTCAATTAGTGATCAGGGGGGAGGGCCCCTTGTGGGTGGTATCATCTCTGGGCTGTATTCTTGGGTTCTATAAGAGAGCAAGCTGAGCAAGGCAGGGGAAGCAAGCCAGTAAGAAACATCCCTCCATGGCCTCTGCATCAGCTCCTGCTTCTTGACCTGCTTGAGTTCCAGTCCTGACTTCCTTTAGTGATGAACTGCAACATGGAAGTGTAAGCTCAATAAACCCTTTCCTCCCCAACTTGCTTCTTGTTCATGATGTTTGTACAGGAATAGAAACCCTGACTAAGACAAATTGGTACCAGCGTAGTGGGGTATTCCTGTGACAATCTGACCATGTTTGGGGGAGGACTGTGGAAGGACTTTGGAACTTTGATCTAGAAGAGCCATTAGAATATTAAGAGCTCGGTGGAAAGTTCTGTAGGAGCTTGGAAGACAATGTTAAGAACAGTGCAAAAGATGGAGGTCTGGCTTGTGAAATTTCAGAGGGAAGATTAAAGACTCTTACAGTGGCCATGTTTTGATTGTGAAGATTCTGTGGTTTTGGTTAGCTGGGGCTGAAGAATCAGCTGTGAGTAACAAGATATCAGAACCATTAAAGCAAACCTTTGTGTTACTGGGACTATTCATGCTGGTTAGCTGGAGCTAAGAAATTAGCGGTGATTCAGAAGAGACCAGCATCACTGAGATGAAATCTTCTTGGAAGTGTTTTCTGAGAGCACAGAGAGTGTGTTTCAGAGATAGCCACAATTGTATTTTGTGCTGTGGCTGGACTTGGTACTGTGTAAGAGTCACCCAGATGGTACTGGTTTTGAAGTCTGAAGGGGTCATGAAGAGCAGCTGAGGTTCTTGGCATAGGGACAGGCCATGCAAGGCCACTGGTGAAGGTGCAGCCTCAGTTGTAATTAATGGCCCAGGACTTGAAGGGGTCATGCATAGGAGCAGAGGCTTGTCACCCTGATGAGAGCCTATGAGAGGCTATTGGTGAAGCCTAATTACAGTGGAAGATAGCAGCGTTTTGGAGATGCCAGTGCCATGAGATGACCACCAAGAACAGCAGCAGCAGTGGAGTACAGGCAGCTGGAGCCTAGAAGACAAGCTGTGTGCTACAAAGGGCAGAGCTGGAGAAGTGACCCATGCCCTTGGAGGAGCCTGGAAGATTGTGAGTTGGATCCCAGACATTGAACCATTGGAGTTTGAGTTTTGCTTTTTGTTGTGACTATGCTCTAATATGTTTCCCTCTTGAAGGAAGAAAATATTTTAGTGGAGCCCACAGTTGAAAGACTTTGAATTTTTAAAAGACTTTGAATTTTAAAGATATTGGATATTTTGAAGTGATTGAACTTCTAATGTGTAAAGACTGTGGGACTTTTAAAGTAATTTAGATCTTGGGGATGAATAAGAATGTAAGGGTTGAGACTTAATAGTGATGTGTTTGTGTGTCAAGTTGACAAGGGGTCATTTGTACTGGCTGGTTTTGTGTGTCAACTTGACACAGGCTGGAGTTATCACAGAGAAAGGAGTTTCATTTGGGGAAGTGCCTCTATGAGATCCAGCTGTGGGGCATTTTCTCAATTAGTGATCAAGTGGGGAGGGCCCCTTGTGGGTGGTACCACCTTTGGGCTGGTAGTCTTGGCTTCTATAAGAGAGCAGGCTGAGCAAGCCAGGGTAAGCAAGCCAGTAAGAAACATCCCTCCATGGCCTCTGCATCAGCTCCTGCTTCCTGACATGCTTGAGTTCCAGTCCTGACTTCCTTTAGTGAGGAACTGCAACATGGAAGTGTAAGCTCAATAAACCCTTTCCTCCCCAACTTGCTTCTTAGTCATGATGTTTGTTCAGGAATAAAATCCATGACTAAGACACTTATGAATCCTTTAATCCAAGTAGAAATGGTTGTCAATTTCTATTATAACAGAGAGAATAAAGTTATCTTTTAAAGTATATGTAGTCTGGAAAATGTAGTTCCATTGATAGAGTGCTTGCTTAGCATGCACAAAGCTCTGGGTTTGATCTCCGGCACTGCAAATCCTGTGCTCCCAAATAGCAAGAAGCAAATGCAGAAGAAGCTGTTGCCAATTCAAAGCCAGCCTGGTCTATATAGCAAGTTCCAATCCAAGGCTCTATCTCAAAAAACAAAACAAAACAATTAACTATTTCTATTTGGGTACTCTCATATTTTGGGCATTTTGGGCATTTTGAGACCATGGTCTACTCTAGATTCTCTATCGAATGTGCAATGTTCACTCCTGTAGTTTATAAAGGGAAATAGAAATGTCCATTGATATATTAACATATAAATATAGAAAGTTAATTCTTTTGCATACTTTAAAATGTATGTGTTGCAATAGCAAATTATTTTTTCAGAGAACATATATTTTATTAGTAATTTTTCATCCATAAGGCATAATGGTATATATGAAATGCACAGACATATCCTCATAAACATGGAAAATGAAGCAATAATTGGAATGGTTTGCATAGGAAATATTAACTATAAAATAATATTAACTATATAATTTAATAATAATTTTGTTACATTTGTAGAAAAACACTTATAGCAAAACTCTATCACATTTGAATTTATTTCATCAAAACCCCTGTGAAAATACTCTTATTTTTATTTCTAGTATGATTTACGTGTTATAACTTTTTGGAGGGGGAGAGCATTCATACTGTGCTGCTGATTTCTGTTATCATATATGTTTTGTGTATTTGTTGAGACAATGTGTCTGCATTTCAAGCTATGGAAACTTAAAGGAAAATTTCTCAGAATTGCCCAATTACTGTGGCCATGTGGCTCATAAATAACTGAAAATATTACATTTTTCAAGAAATCAGGTCTATAATTAAAGATGATCAACTGTTATCCAATGTCATATCAGCGTAAAGAAAGCAGAACATAAAAGCTTTCCCCTATTTAGATGACCATAAATAAATTTGTTCTTGCTTCAAAGCTTAGCCATTACACTATAATTAGATTTAAATATAGTTCTGTTGTTTTTAAATAACAGATGCCTACCATCTTGTACACTTCCATTTTTACAAAAATATTTTTATTATTGGCTAAGAAGCCCAGCAGGATTCTCATTTCTATTACAGCCTACATGTGTTCTGGTTTGTACAATGAATAAATTGAGAAGCAAAAAAAAAAAAAAAAAAAAAAAAAAAAAAGGTTGGAATACAAAGGGTGAAAATCTGATAGCATTCCCTCCTCAAACTCCCCTGAGTAACTAGTATCAAGGTTGGCAAAAACAGTAAAAAAAATAAACGCTTGACAATTTAGGAGTATTGTTTGACTCATAAAACTCAATTACAAATTGACTAAAAAGCATATCCAACTCTGAGGATATGTTTCATGTTAATTGTACCTAATTACCAGTGAGTAAAGAAACAATAATTGTACAATGAATTAATTTGATGTAAGTAATACTATTGGGTCTAAAATCATAAGTCTTCAGTTTTGTTAATATTTTTAGAACCTGAGTATTTAGTAATTGTTGCTAAGAACTTAAACATCATTAGTGAAACATGCTAACTTCTAAAATGTACATGATTTTCTTCATGTAGGCAAAGCTCAAATATATTATTTCATAATGTCTATAAGATAATTATTAATGATTAGTCTTCTGAGAGCACACATATCTGATTAAGAGGAGCTAATAAACCAAAATACTCTCAATCTTTTTTTATCACAAACCCGTTGTCTCTCCTTTCCCACTGTCTCTTGCCTCCATTCCAGAAAGTTGCTAAAATTCAAAAATATAAAATTTTATTTCCAACTGAATAAAAACATAGAAACAAGACACAAAGGGACTATATAAATCAAACAAATTCTAGAATTTACAATACAGGACATGGTAGAGTGAATGCAGAAAAGGGGAGAGGCAGGCCAAAGTGAAATAATTACGAAAAAGCAAGCAAGGTAAGTTTAGAGGACAAGAGCACAAGGCCCAATGAAACAAACAAACTGTGCTTAGTAATTAGGAAAAGAGATTGTGCAAACATCTTTAAAGGTCTCAGAACCTAATTGCCTGCTATGTTCAGGAATAAGCACCGAGATGAATGTGGCAAGCATTTGAAAAATGTAGCAGGGGTGATTAGAGATTATGTTGACAGTACATATACTGGTGATTTTTTGTTCTGTAGTCTATGTTGTTGATTAGGTCTTTGTTGAGGATGTGATGATCAAATCCTTGTACAAGTCAATTCTGGATATAGGGAAAATGCTAAGATTTAAATATATTGTTGTTTGGGGGATGGAGACGGTTCAGGGTAAGGGTGTAATCTGTACTTTCAGAGAACTGAAATTCACTCCCCAGTCCTTATGTGGAGCAACTCACAACATTGGAGCCCACACCAATTTCTGGCATCTATAAGTACCTGCATTTCTGTATGCATGCATACCCATAATTGCACAATTTTGAAAAGTAAATCTTAAAAAGTATCAAAGTGCTTAATCTTTGTACCCAGAAGAATCATTTTTATAACATTGGTCATATGTCATGTGGTTTTTCTTCAGAAGATATAAATATACATCTATCTAGTCCGAGTAGAGAGAACACTGGCAAGCCAAAGAAAGAATTTGTTCTAAGTCCAGCTTAGTGAATTAATAATTTTATTGGGATTATTCATAGAAACACTGACATTTCAAGGTCACTAAAATTATTGGAAGGTCCACTGAGAAATTTAGGGATAGCTACAGCACTGAAGAGTCCCAGTCCTTGCATGGATGGCTCAAAAAAGGCTCTTTTGGGGCTGGAGAGATGGCTCAGCAGTTAAGAGCACCGACTGCTCTTCCAGAGGTCCTGAGTTCAACTCCCAGCAATCACCATAGTGACTCACAACCATTTTTAATGGGATCTGATGCCCCCTTCTGGTGTGTCTGAAGACAGTGGCAGTGTACTCACATACATTAAATATTTTTTTTAAAAGAAAAGCTTTATCACTCAACATATGAGAGGCTTATGAAGAGCTGCCCTACTGAAGAGCCCCCCTGAGCAAATTAAAAGCAGACATTGCCGAAGTTTCAACCTGCAGTTAACCTTCCACTTTCTACATAAACTATGGATTCACATGTGTCGCAGGATTCACCCTCCTCCCTATACTATGAAATAACAGGCCCAATTTCGTGAGTCTCTTACAGATACTCTCAGCAAATTTGATTGAAAGAAGCAATGATCACATTTGCTCGGAAGGTTCAGATACAGAGCATCAAGGAAGACAAGAGGAAAAGTAAGTTCTAATTCATGTCTAAAAACTGAGCATCCATTTCTCAGTATAATATGTGCTAATCTCGCTATTGAACCTAAACTTTGTTTTCATCTCTGACAATATAAGGCTCACTTAAATGTTAGTTTAAACATTATTTATACAGAGAGATCTTCCCCAGTGCTGGCAGTATAATAGTGCAACTGTCTTGGCAGAAGGGAAGACATAAATTCCCTTCTTTTTGATTATCGGACTATTGAAAAATGGAATTAGAATTTCCACAGCAACCTCATTGTTTAAAAAGAAAAAGGCTAGATGTCTTGTCTCTCTAGAAGACGAATCTGTATCCCAGAGTTCTGACCACTTACCAGACATCTTGCTAGAGAGACCTGATTTTTCAGTGATGAGTATGCCTATACTTTGACCTCAACTCTTTAGTTATACATATTCTTGCCCTATATGTAAATCAAGTAAAGACCCCAAAGTTATACTCAGAGGTCACTAAACCTCTTTCTTCCAATTCCCAATGTGGACACAATGAATAAATCTATGTTCTTTGCTTTTCACCATTGTTTATTTTTTTAACAGGTCTATTGATGATAGCTGGCTGAGACAAAATTATTAGGGCTACCAGAGGTCAGGTTCTCACACTTAAAGCTCCAGTAACAATCAGTTCCCCTTTTCATGATTCTGATTCTATATGTTACCTCTTAAAAATAATGTTTTATTCCATTTTTATTTTTATGTATGTATGTATATATGTACGTATGTATGTATCAATTTTTGTGGTTTTTTTCAAGGCAAGGTTTCTCTGTGTAGCCCTGGCTGTCTGGAACTCACTCTGTAGACCAGGCTGGCCTTGAATTCAGAAATCCACCCAAGTGCTAGGATTAAAGGTGTGTGCCACCATCACACCACTTCATTTTTATTTTTTTAAATAATGGATCGCTCTCTCCTACTGGAGAACATAAAGGAAAAACAAAACCAAACATATCCAAAGAATAAGCAAACTAAAACAAAAAATATATTAAAACAAATACACACAGATACATGTATCATCACCATCACCACCAACAACAATCCATGGACTCTATTTTGTGTTGACCAACAACTACTTGGTCTGGGATCTGCCCTAGGATGTGGTTGATACCCCCAGTGTTAAAGAAATCTAATTTTCCATTTCCATACAGATATCAGTTGCAAAAAGCTTTTGGTTAGGGGTGAGATTTTTGTATCCACTTACTGTTAGTAGCAAGACCTGTGACATCACATAGGCAACAGTGAGCACAGGATAACCTATAGGCCTGTTGCCAAGGCAACAGCCACCATATACCCAGAGTTCAATGGCCTACCTTTACCTGTAATTACTTCATCACCTCTACATATTTGGGTAGGGTCTCTCTCTCCTCTTCTTTCTTTTTCTTCCTTTTATCCACCTGCTGCCCCCTTTGTCCCATCCCAAATAAAGCCCCACATAGAATTGTTTGGTTTGGTGTGGTCCCTCATTGTGGCCCACATCTCCGCTGTGCCTCCATGGCCCAGTGCAGCATGCAGGCAATCGCCTGCATGAAACAACAACACTTAACCTTCTCTGTTCTGGGATTTGTGTCTAGTTTGAACCTGTGCTGGTCCTTTGCATGTTCTGTCATAGTCTCTGAGTGCATACTCTGTACTAGTTCCATCGGTCTTAAAGATACTGTGTCCTTGGAGTCATCCTCCACCTCTGGATTTTATCTCTCCTTTTCTTCTTCTATATAGATCCCAGAGTCTTGAGGAGAGAAGTTTGATGGAGGCATTTGAGTTAGTACTCCATTGTCTCTCACTCTGCATATTGTCCAGCTATGCATCTCTTTGTTAATTACCATCTATTGTAAGAAGAAACTATTCTTGTGAGATCTGGGTGATGCTCTGCTCTATGGGTGCAGCAATAAGCCAAGAGATGTCATTTTTATGGCTTATGACTTTTAAGTTCCTTTAGCAGAATAATAGGAGGGTTTCCCCTAGCTTCATGAGATTTATGGGTTCCATCTCATGTAGTGGGCCTTAAATACAGTGAAAAAGAAAGTGGTTGTTCCTATAACATTTGTACCACTATAGTAGTACATCTTATTTATAGGCAGGTTTCTGTTGTAGGTCACAGGGTATAGCTGGGTGAAACTGATGATTACTTTTAGTCTCTGATAGCTTGCAGAGTACCTTCAAGTACTATAAATGCTGGTCCATAGGGATGTAATCACTAAGTTGAGTATTACTTCAATTTCTTCATGTTCAATGGCATAAGTTAGTGCTATCTTCAACAATAGGGCACTACTCTCAGGTTGTGGAGAGCAACAAATATCCTTGGTGACAGCGTATGATATTTGGAGGAGTCTATGGGACCACTTTGGCCAATAGCTCAACAAGATATAACTCATTTCTGACACTGGATATTTTCCTTCATGGAATAAGATGTCTAGGTGAAACATTATCTCCTCTACTATGTGTTTGGTCCATTTAGATTTCATATGTACATAGGCTTCCATATGGTTTTTCAAGTGACCTTTAGTATTAGTATTCCCTCCTCATGTTCACTCATTTACAATGCTGTCCTACCTCTATCCTTTAATACTTTTAATCCAGCTTCCCTCTATCTCTTAAAAACATGTACTCTATTTTCCTTTCCTTGAAACTTGTCCTCTTCTTTCCTGGTTTCTTACTATCTACCTTTCTGTAAAAGTACCTTTTATTCTCTAGATGTAATTGTCATCTCAGAGGCTTACTGTTGAATAAACTCACCCTTTGTAGTTCTTTCTGAATTCTAATGGACTGATTCAATCTGGCTTCTTACTGAATTGGTGTGCTTGGCCTCATACTAATTTTGGCAATACTTCTAATCTTCTGGCTCCTTCTCTTTTCACCCGTTTCTATCTAAACTGCCTCTGTGAAACTGTCCCAGGTAAAAACTGACACACACACACACACACACACACACACACACAAACACACACACACCTTTACTACTTCACTGCTCTTATGTAATCTCTCTTTCCTGTTTTGTTTCTTAAGAGTCGGGCATATCCTATCTCTAATTGATTTTGTCAAAATGTTCTCTGATTCATCCCTTAGGCTCCCCCCTCAACTAGACATCAATTTCAAACATGGTTGTTTCCTACAACAAACTGAACTTAACAAAATTATTTAGGATCAAAGGTACATACTAAGGGCAAGTTTGTATTTCAGCCAGACCGATTAAACATGTGTGGTGATCTCTAGCTGGATCACATATACCTAGGTCTTTGGATGTGATCCCTTGCCAAGGCAACCATGTTGCTGGACTAAAATTCCTTTACACCTCTCCTTTCTGATTATTCAGTTTGAAACACATATACAAAACTTAAAAGCAAATATCCATATATAAGGAAATATGTGTGCTCCTTTGGTCTATGATTGTAGACTAAAATATATAAGAAGCTATTGCAGCCCCAGTGAATGTTATTCCCCTAATGTCCACGCAATCTATTCTGCTCAGGAAATAGTCACTGACTAAATATCTGATGAAGTTTTTCTAGAAAGCAATATGAAATAGCATACTAGATACAGGTTTTCCCATTTTATTTCTTACTAGGTGACTGTTCCTACCTCAGGTATATCAGCACACCAAAGCATACTATTCTCTTACTCCCTTTCTTCTTTTCATCTTTTTCTGTTCAATAACTATAGTTTTTCCTCCTAAGCTTCAAAAGTCAATTTGTAAGGTTTCAAACAACCACAATGATAATTAATACAGTGATAGTGAGAATAACAGTGACAAAATGGAAGGGTAGTAGCCCAGAATAATAAATACTTCAAAGTTCATGGCTCTGGAAAATGCTCTCATTTTCTGTACAGAATTATCACAAAATTCTTAAGATGTCTACTGTGGTTTTCCAAATATGTTTGTTTTCCTGAAACAGCACATTCCAGGCATAAAATATAGATACTATTTGGTGATTCTGTTTAGGTTTCAGTTATACTTATGGCACATTACAGAGACATTGTGCTTCATGTGTAGTGCAACAAAAACAATAGAAATGTAACTGTTAATTAACATTGATTTTCAAACATTTTAAAACAAGTAAACTATTTTATGCAAAAGAAAACAACAATGAAGGTCCAATTTCAAAGTACATCAAAGTGTATCTCCTTAGCTAGGCTGAGGATACCTCCCTACCAAAAGTACATCTCATGCCAATACAATTGCTTCAACTAGGTGGCTGAACCACACTATCTTAAAGATAATACAATTTAAAATTACTGATGCTAAAATGACAAGTAATTCTCTTTAAATTTCAAGAGTTTTGAATATCAATAATTATATCTACTTCTAAAAACATTTTTATATTGGAATTTTAAATAGTATGAACAAGAAATAAAACTTATAGATACTTTAGCATTATACTAATTTGTATTTTCATATACCAATAATTAATAATAATAGTAATAATAATAACTACTCTTTTCAAGACAGGGTTTCTCTGTACAGCTGTAGCTATCATGGAACTCACTTTATAGACCAAGCTGGTCTCAAACTTAGAGAGCTTCCTGCCTCTGCCTCCTGGGTGCTTGGTGTTAGAATCAAGGGCACATGCCACCTTCTCATGTTGAAATTATTATTCTTTAGTATTGCTTATGAAAGGAACACAACCAAATATTTCACTATCAATCTTTTTAAAACAGTAAAAATTAGGCATATTTAATGTGTATGAGTGTTTTTACATGTATGTATGTATATGCACCATGCACAATGTCTGGTATGAATGGAGGTCAATCAAAGTATTGGATATTGGATATTGGATCCCCCATATTAGGATAGTTGTGAATGATCATATGGGTGCTGGCAATGTTTTACACTTTTTCTAAGTTACTAAATGTGTTGGGATATGGAAGTGTGTGTGTGTGTGTGTGTGTGTGTGTGTGTGTGACAGAGAGAGAGAGAGAGAGAGGGAGAGAGAGACAGAGACAATAGAAAGAGAGGGCATTCATGTATTCATGTTCATGCATAAATGCATATCTACCTATAACTATGTGTTTTGCTATGTAAGACCTAAATAATAAGCCTAATTAAAATTTTATATGCTCAACTTCTGTAGGAGCAACAAGTATTCTTGGCCATTGAGAATATCTCTTGTTCATCATTATTAGTCCTTAATTATATAGAGAGCTCAAAAATGCTCCTTAATTAAAAAAAACATTATATACATCCCTTCTGATTGATCTCTATGATGAACAGAAAATTTCCACTGATAGAAAAAAAGCACAGTATGTAGTTAGTGCCTGTAAAACAATTCCTCTTAATTTACTTTGTCCATTTTTTGTCAATTAGAGAAAATAAAAGGTGGAAAAAGAAGATTCTGCAGAAGGCCTGAAGCCTTCTATAAATAGTAAATGCTAACATTTGAACATCTACATAATATAGCGGTAAAAATGTAATTTGTATGTTTATTTGTGTATAGTGCTGTATATTTTGATATATTTGCACAGGGCATAATATTGGGATACCACATATGTTTCATATTTCATTTACTTTATTATTTGAGGTTAGATTATACAGATACATTTTAATTAAGTTTATCATTTAGTTTTTTTTAATTTATTGATATATTTATTTACATTTCAAATGATTTCCCCTTTTCTGGACCCCCACTCCCTGAAAGTCCCATCAGTCCCCTTCCCTCTCCCTGTTTTCCCACCCAACCCTTCCCACTTCCCTATTCTGGTTTTGCTCTATACTGCTTCACTGAGTCTTTTCAGAACAATAGCAAAGCACATAGGTGTATGTTTATACACATTTGCACATGAATGTTCTCCTACTCCCTTCTCTTTATCTATCATACACAAATATGCATCCACACACAAAGGCATTTATTAAACTAGAGAGACTAAATTATCAATATCACCAGTAGCATATATATATATATATATATATATATATATATATATATATATATCCTTTTTGAACATTAGCTCAGACAGAAGCTGAGTCTGCATTATTACTGTGTTCCATCCTGTACTTAAAATTGCACTGATGTCCAAGTTAATGATGAGGATGAATTCAATGCAGGGACATGTAACAAGAGCATATGAATTAAGTTGAATTAAAATATTCATTTCAAATTAAACCCTTGTGAAATCTGGTTCATAAGTTGTGAGCTTTAATCTTTAAATACAAGTGCAATTGTATTAAAGCTACCACAGTGATCTTCACCATATGAACTCAAACGCAAATTTCTTAGTAACAGAATTATGTATGTGCATGGAACAATAATGGAAATTTTGAATAAATAATGAAAGTCAATGGGCACTGCTGCAAACCAAGAGGAAAATGTTAGTGCAAACAAGTAAAAGTCTCTTTATTATTAGCAACGTGTATACTTTCATAGATGAAATCAACTCAAAAAGGAAACAATTACTTAGCAAGAAAGCACTGGCATAGAAACTCCTTCTTTACCTTATGCAGTCTTGAACTACTTCTGCACTACTGTGAATTTTTAGGTTAAGAGTTAATTATGTATTCACTTGTAATTTCCCCTACATCTAGTATTTCAAATTCTCACATATTGAGCTGAAGTGTTTTACCATTATATTGTCAACAAACTTTCATGCAGTTTATTAGAACAAGAAACATCATTAGCAAGGGTAAAGCCACTTTTTGATTATAGCATTACTGCCATATGCCTTTAGAGGAATACCATGAAGAAATGATAATAGTGGCCACAGGACTTACTAGCAAATGGAGAAAAATAGAGCATTGTCTTAATGATGGGTACAACTGGAAATGAAAATAATTTGCCAATTCTAAAAGTGTAAAACAAGAGTAAAAGGAACTAAGTAGGACTCATTTCACTGGTCAACCCCTTTCTCTTCATCCTCTGCTCTGAGAGAGAGAGAGAGAGAGAGAGAGAGAGAGAGAGAGAGAGAGAGAGAGAAGAAGAAGAAGAAGAAGAAGAAGAAGAAGAAGAAGAAGAAGAAGAAGAAGAAGAAGAGGAGGAGGAGGAGGAGGAGGAGGAGGAGGAGGAGGAGGAGGAGGAGGAAGAAGAAGAAGAAGAGGAGGAATAAGGTAATTTCTGTACATGATTGTGATGGTTAATCTTCATTCTCAACTTCGCTGAACTTGATATAAAGTAGGAGACATACCTGTGTATAAGTCTGTGAGAGTGTTTCTAGAACAGTGTTCTCAATTGATCAACACTTTCACAGAGGTGGCTTAAGACCATTGGAAGACACCCATCTTTACATTGTTATGCCTAAGAGTAGAAAAATCAGTTATTGAGTAGCAGCAAAATAAGTTTATGGTTGGGGTTCACCACTATATAAGGAACTGTATTAAAGGGTTGCAGAAGTAGAAAGGAAGGGAATCACTGCTATGCAAGGCTTAATTGAGGAGGAAAGATCCATCTTGAATCTTGGCAGCATCTTTCCATGGAAGATGTGTGCTCCTGGACTAAATAAAAAGAAACAAGCATGCTGAACACCACCATAATTTCTCAATATAAGCAGCTACCTCATGGTCATACTATCGTGCCTGTTCTCATATGAACAATTGTACCCTGTAGAATTAAAAATAAATGATCCCTTAAGTAGTTTCTGGCATGTATTTTGCTACCTCAAACAATAACAAAATCAGCTTCTTATAAATGCATTAAAACTGTAGTGTTAAAGTAAATTAGCAACATAATATTATTTAGCCACTGTATATTAATGAAGTTAAAGACTTTCCTTGACATTGGTTTTACAACATACCAAAGCTTGAAGGAGAAAGATAGAAAGAAGGGTACTTATAGTGACTTGAGATTCTTTACAGACTTTCCTGCAGCACTCACACAACACAATTACACTTATAAAGTGCTTACAAGGGGAAACTCATAAATGGTCTGTGGTGGCAATATAATAATTAATATCCAAAATTAATATACCCCTTTTATGGATCAAGACACTTTCTAGTCAGACTCAATCACATCATAACTATCTCATCATAACAGATAATAAAATTGACAATGAATTAAATTGACAGTTTGAAAGCCAGATTTGAGATTCTTTTTCAAGGTCAGAATGAAGAGTATTTCAACATGTTTTTTGTCAGGAATCATATACTATAACCTTCCCCTGAAGATAAAACTGAAGCAAGATGACAGAACCACATGGGTCAATAAAACAGGTAAAGTGGTTTGTCCACTGCTAGATATTCAAGTCATTGCAGTGTCTTTTTATTTTCAAAACAATAACCACAAACTTTTGAAGCACAGGAAAGAGAAAAGATATTAATTTTATTTTTCTTGTATTTTCCTTCTAGCAACAAGAATTCAACCAATAGAAAAAAACCTACCAAAAATCTTAAGTACTGAAAAGCCTTAAATGATGTCATGTGTAGATAGTTTGACTTTGAATCTATAAAACACACACAAATAAATGCTTTTCATTTTTTACTTAAGAATATGCCATTGAGTTTAAACTTTTAAATCTGAAGTTACAAGGAAATATTTTCCTTCAAAAACATGGGCCACTGTTAGAAGGAAACAAAATGGGCAGTGATGTATGATCTACAACATAGTTGTGTTCATCCTTGCATTGGAGAGGAATATATTTTTGTACACAATTTTTTACCTATGAAAGTTTACATGCCCATTCCTCAAATATTGGTGACAGTTCAAGAGCATGAAATGTTATCAGCCATTTTCTTTCAGTGGAATGGCATGACAAGCTCATACAGTAACTTTCTGAAGAACACTTAAAGAAAATGTGTTTGAATCATAGAATAACAATTAAAATATAGCAATATAGACCAATAATACCTAACTAAAGGGCTTATATTAATCCTGTGATGATCAAGTGAGTTCGTCTAACATATAGTGAATATTCAATAAATATACTCCAAAATACCACTTCGTATGCAACAAAATGTACATCATGCCAGGAGGCGATGTAGTCCTGAGTGAATGTGTATGGTTGACATGGAAATGGCAATGTTTTTCCCACACCAAGGTCAGACTAATGGCAAAGAACTCCTCTGATCCAAATATGGGCGCTATTATGATCAACTGAACTTTAGCTAAAACCTGTGTATGCAGAGACATCAACCATAACTTCCTGATTCCCTAAGGGCAGGGTTACAGTTGGACACCACTAGACTCAGCTAGTGTTTGGCTTTATGCTGGGCTTTGCAAGGCATAATCATGCATCTTTCGATTTTAGTGCCAGAATCTCATGAATTATGGTTTGTCAATGATTATATAGTCAACCACCATAATAATGTTGTCATTGTCTTAGTTTCTTTTCCATCGCTGGGTAAAACACCATCCCAAAAGTAACTTAAAGGAGAATGGGTTTCTTTAGTCTCACAGTTTCAAGTTACAGTCTATTTTCGAAGAGAAATCACAGTGGGAGGACCCTGACAGAGCTGGTCATACTACACTCACAATGAGGAACAGAAAATGATGATTAATGGATGTAAGACTCAGATCACCTTCTACACCAGTATAGTGCAGGCCTCATCCACAATTATGATAGGTCTTTCCACATCAATTAATGTTTGTGACTCTCTTAAAAATATGGCCTAGTAATTTCATTTACAGGTATATAATTATATAATCAAGAATTTTGGAAGAATATGTCCATACAAAATATGTACAAAGATATTCATAGTAGCACCATTTGCAACAAATATCAAATGCAGAAATACAATGAAATTGACATCAACTGGTGAATGTATATGCAAACTGTGGAACATGCAGCAAAGAAAAGAAAATCAAGCAAACAAAAATAAAAAACGTAGATGTATCTTGAAAATGTTATGCTATCTGAAAGAAGCCAGATTAAAATATGTGTACAATAAAAGACTGTATATTGTGACTACATTTATAATGTCTAGAATAGACAAAGCTCCAGAGACATAAAGCAGATTAGTGGTTACTAGGGCCTGAGGCAATGAAATATCTCCTAGTGACTGCTGAGATAGATAAAGTTTATTTCACTATGTTAGCAGAAAGCCTGAGAGGGGGACATATTGGACTTCATGTATAGTGTAAAAGATGATGATGCTCGGATGGCAGTGGACTTGGTGAGCTGCTCAACATACAGAAAGCATACGGAATTACATTTTGCATACAAAGAAAATATGTATGAGATCTTGCTCATACTATATTTCAGATTGACTGTAACTTAAAAAGACCTCTTAAAAATGCCAGAACATATATTAAATGCTACATATAAGCACTGTTAAATAACACGAACAAAATTTATGAATTATTCTTTTAAAAGAAAACTAAAATAGGGTGAAATACATAAGAAAAAATCTATAAATTGTACATTCACCCTGGAGAAACAAAATCACAAAGCAAATGTAAATAATTGTAAGCAGGCAGATCATATTCTGAAGAGCAAACGCTATGTAGGTATGACTGAAAAATCATGTCTATTTTTATTCTCCAGTATGGAGCCAGACACCTTAATGGCTTGGAAGGCTTTGTGTAAGGTATGGTTGGCTCAGTGTCCACTGACAGACATCAAGTGTGTGATCTATCAGTCAATCAACACAAATTGCATCACTATAGGATAGGAGAGGAAACTGGGCACATGTGCAGCCCTGAGCTGCACAGAGAGCACGAAAGAGGGAACTATGCCTACTGCGCATTCCCTTTCATTTTCAAAGTGCATAATCAAAAGCATTTCTCTGAGCAGTTTTAGTTTATATTCAGCAATTTTCATTCTGCCTAAAATGCATTTGAGAAAACTCATTAATGAGAAGATTCATGCAGTTAGAGTCACGGAATCTAAAGCAGCTTTTCATTCTTAGGTTATTGAATCCTGAAAGAAAATCTATCACAAAACTTGTCATAATACTCTAAACTTTAGAGTCTAAAGAAACAAACATAATTTGTGAAGAATTATTGTTAAACATCGTGTGCTCTTTGTCTAGATCATTAAGTAGAAAAATAGAACTTTTTATAACAATGAATAAAATCTAGACAGGCTTAATAAATTCAACACAGATATAAAATTCAGAATACCTAATAAGAATAAACTTTTGCATAGAGATCTGTCACACACACATAATGATCTAATTCACAATATAGCACCGCAAACAGGTATGTTTCTTGAAAGCATCATTTACTTAGTCTCTCTTAAGGAATGTTTCAATGTTCCATGGTGTTTGAAAGTATCAGATACCAAAAGTTTATAGCATAGCTTTCATAAGTAAAATGATGCATATTTATGAGCCATAATTAGCTTGCTGTTTTTGAAGCCATATGCTCTTATGCACATGTACTATTGCACTATCCTTATAAAAATCAGTTAATGTATAGATCACAATTGATACAGATTTATTTCCTATAGCACTTAGTCATAATGGTAAACTGTCTAGCAACATAGTGTGAATCTCTAAACATCTTTCAGTTGTATTGATTCTCTTCATGTTCCTATCTCCTTTCATTGCTAAAATTATATGCTCCTTAGAACCCAAATAGACCTTCATCCATTTCTAAATACAGGAAAATCTTCATTGAGGGCATGAATAAAGTTAATATATGGACCAGGGGTATGGTTTAGTGAATAAAGTCCTTGGCTTGCAAACATGAGGCCCAGTTTGAACACCCAGACCTTACATAGAAGCCTAATGACTGTGGCATCCACAATTCTGGTCTTCCCATCAGGAGATGGGATTTGGAGACATGAAAATCTTTGGAACCTTTCAGATACATAGCAACGAGAGATGCAAATAAGCCTCAAACAGAAACCAACATCCAAAATTGTCCACTAATCCCCATATGCATCCATATCTACACATGAGCCTGCACTCACACATGTTCATGTACATAAAAATTACTATACATGCCTTTGTTCATACATATTATGCATACACTTATTTTTTGTTTTTTCTTAATTTTCAAGATTATAATTACATCTCTCCCTTTCTTTTCCTCCTATCAAATACTTTTGTATGCCCTTCTCTGCTCTTCTTTGAATTCATAGACTCCTAACCCATGAGAAAGAGCCCACGCCTGAGGCTGCTTAGATGTCAAAGAACCTGAGACTAGATTGTCCATGGGCCTAGGGGAATACTAAGTGCTATTTGTTGTGCTAAAGGAACACAGCAATAAAATGACTCCTAACGACATTCTCTTATACGCATAGACCACTGTCCTGAGCTCATCCATCATCAGAGAAACTACCTTTTGCAATAGGAATTAACTAATATAGAATCCCTAAACTGGACAATGTGCAGAGTGTAAGGGGCATTGGAGAACTGAGCCCTAAAAGGAATGTATGCATCAAACCTGCCCCCTCCCGCCCCCGCCTCAGGGTTCAGGGAGTTATGAGGAAGAGGAGTCAGAAAATTTGTAAGAGCCAAAGGGGATAATATCAAGGAGAGATGATGTCATGATGTCTTCCAGACACTACTGGAATGATATAACAACTCACAGAGACTTTGGCAGCATGCACAGGACTTGCATAATTCAGGCCAGATGAGGTCTCAGCACTGATAGGGGGAAGTAGAAACACGAATGCTCTCATCCCTAAACAAAAATCTATCAGCAACTAATACCTGTTGTCAAAGGAAAAAATGTTTTCTCCAATGGAGTCTCACTGGGTGTAAAATCTCCAATTTAGGTTCTGTGAAAGGGGGAAATCATTTGAAATGTAAAAAAAAGAAAAGAAAAGAAAAGAATATATCTAATTAAAAAAATAGAATAGGCTCTGTGCCTATGGTAGATGGCCAACAAAAAACAAACCCGATGGGGTCTCTGTAGATTTGTCTCCTATTGCTTTGTTAGGGCATTTTTATGGTCTTTATTGTCTTATATTTTTTTGTGTGTTTTTTGTGACCTCTCTCTCTTCTCTCTCTTTCTGCATGTGTATGTGTGTGTGTGTGTGTGTGTGTGTGTTATGCTTTTTAACTGTGGGTTTTTTTACTGTTTGTTTAAAAAAAAGATAGAATTGGAATTGAATGGATGTGGGAGGTTGAATGTAAACTGTCATCAATTTTTAATTCGAAATGACTGTACCCTTTTCACTCATTTTTATTGCGTGCATACATATTCAACCTCCTCAGTTCAGTCTGTATGACATTATCTTGAGGTATGTTTTCAGGGCTTACCATTTGACACTGAACAACCAACCGGTGTGTTCTTTCCAGGTTTACTTTTTCCTAAGTTTCACATAGGTCTCTGTGTAGAGTTGATGCCTTGACAGGTAAAAGTAGTCTACACAATATTTTTTAAGGCTAAGAAAGTATCTTGCCACATAAATGTTTAAATACATTCCCAATAAAAGAAGTTGGAGAATAGCAAAGAGTTGAGAGTGGATTTTATAAAGATAAATTTCTTATTAATGACCACTGTTTATTTATGGTTATTGTGTACGAATTTAAAGATAAATTTCTTATTAATGACCACTGTTAATTTATGGTTATTGTGTGCGAATTTATAGCATCTAAAAAATTGGTTAAAAACAACAGCAAAAGAAAACCTGAAAGGGATTTAAAATTGGAACCAATTCTTTAAGAGTTATAAAAGAGATTGCAAACTCTCATAAGATGGAATACCCCTGTCAACTGAACATACTGCATGCTTCTAGATTAAAACCAAAGTAGTGACTGGGAAAAAACTGTAATGGACATTAATTTGTGAGACAATTGGGGAAATGTAAGTCTCTAGAAGACATCTGTAAAATTGTTCAGAAAAATCATCCAGTCACCTAAGAATATGCATACCTACTTGTAGAAGGATGGGAATGGAAAGAGTGAGAGAGCATGCGGGTCTGAGCGCTGAGTGAAGGGCAGGTGTATACTCATTATTTTCTTGTTGCTTGAAATACTGCTAATGAGTTTTGGCAGAAATGTAGTCATCCTTTGCATTCCTTTTTAATAAGAGACATCCTTGTTAGGAGAGAAATAAATGACAGTAAGCAGTGGAAATGGCAATCTGTGTAGCTGATGAAAGAAAAGGAAAGAAAGAAAGGAAAGAAAGAAGGGAGGAAAGAAGGAAGGAAGGAAGAGAAAGAAAGAGAGAGAGAGAGAGAGAGAAAGAAAGGGTTCCAAGTGTGCTTTCTGACAATTCACATGTGATAATGAATATACCTACAATAATCAAAATAGATTCATATTCATCATAATGGTCCCTATGCAAATCACAGGGACACACTCGTGTGTCTTCTATTAAATAGTCACGTCTCAGTGACAACATACATGCTGAGCCCATTTGAAGGATGTCTTTGGATACCACTAAGTACAAAGAACATTGTGCTGAGCTTAAGCAATTTTCATAATACTTCTATATTAGCCAAATGGGTATTAAACATGTAATTAAAAATGCATGATTATTATTACTTTGTATTCAAGTTTATGGTAGCTGTACTGAATACTTTAATAACTTCTCTCCTACAAATAGCACACAGGACATTATTGCAACCAAATTCATTTTAATTAGTTATGATATAAATTATACTAGTGGCAATGCCCTGGCTGCCTGACAGAGAAAGAATGTGGCCTCTATATTCACATGTAAATAACTAGGATGACATTTAAGGAACCATTGATTTAAAAAAAATGCTTACAACCTCTGCTATTACCTTCACACCTAAAGACAATTGAGAGCTGAGTTGTACCTGCTAAAAAGGAAAGGTACTTTAAAGCCAAAGAAGAAAAATGCTTCTTTCACTGGCTTATTTTATTCCACTTGAGTACAAAGACTGTAATGAATTAACCACACAAATCACTGCGTGAAACAAAGGAAACAAAAAGAATGGTTTCTTTTCCTTGTACTGTCACTGGAATGAGTGGAGGACTGGTTTATTGAAACAGTAATTTTAATTAGTTTCCAGCGGATAGTGGTGTGAGCTTTTCAGCAGCAGCTCTTGCCCTAGTTTAGTATCTCATTCTCCAGCACATGGGTGAGTTCTGTTTATAGGCAAGAACTGACTGAGCCTGGGCGAGCAAAGCCATAGAAGAAAGGACATCAAACAGACTTCCTCATCTAGACAGGCCTCTAAGCACTGAACAAAGGTATGCTCTGACCATTGAGTCCCGCTCTGACTAGGGCTTACCTGCCAATACACAGTTTCTTTTTTTTTTCTTTTCTATTTCAGCACTGTAGCTGAAATGTGAAATGCAAAATGTGGCTTGGACAAAACAAAAATCCTCTTTTTAAGCCAGGCAAAAGTATCAATGGAAAAATGTGTTGTGGGTGCTTTCAATGAATTTTATGATCTATTGTATTTCTAACCCATATTAAAGATTCATAAATGCACTTAGTACTCTTTCTATGGTCTGATAATTAAAAAGAATTCTTTATATGAATAATACAACTAAAGTTATGGATAACCACCTACTCAGTCATTTAAAATTTACATCTTGAACTGTATTGCAACATATAAAGCCTACATTCTAGTAAAAACAAGAGTGATGGCTTTCTTTGTTAAAGTCACATGGGTGCCCATTATTCAGAAGGAAAGATACAGCAGCCTTCTGTAAGTTCTTTCTTGCAGATGATATTGGTTTCTTATGTCCAGATGTGAGAATAGCAGCAGTACCTGAGAAGAGGATGCATCTTGGTGCTGCATGCCTTTGGAATATTGCACTGAGGTGCAAGATTCTCCTAAATGTATGAGTTCCAGTGAAAATTCCTGAAACTTCAATTAGGAAGAGAATCATACAAATACATTTTCCTGATAGTTAAGTTCAATTTATCATTTGGTTTCCACTTTATTCATAGAACATATTTAGGATCTTTATTCTATAAACTGTAATTTCCATAATTTGAATCATGTTTATTACAGGGACTCATTCAAAGATTTTTCAGTCCCTTTCCAAATTAGTAACAATGGGCAGGTGTTAAAAAAAAATAATGCAATTCCTTTGAATATAATGGTGCTAAATAAAGTAGTGAGCCTGTCAATTGAAAATATTTCCTTCATTTCTATTTCCATATTTGTGTAAAGTGTACAGCCCAACTTTGCACTAAGTTATTTTCAAGAAAGAACATAATTGGCTTCTATACTATTGTTTTCATTTTACAAAACCAGAATGTAGCACAGAGTAATATTTGCCTCAGTTCATTGTCTACAGTGAATAAATACATTGGAGATCTTATCCTCAGTTAACATTTGAGTCCTCTTTCAGTAGATCATAGTCAAAATTCATGGACTACAATTAAAATGAAAAGAATAAAATCAAACACTATTTCTCATTATAGTTATTATACATTATAGGAATTTGTTATATATAATAGTATTGTAAAGCAGGGTGCATTTAATCCCAGCAGAGGACAGAGGCAGAGAGGCAGAGAGACTGAGACAGAGGCAGGCAGATCCTTGAGTTCAAGTTCAGCCTGGTTTACAGAGCGAGTTCCAGGAAAGCCAAAGCTACACAGAGAAACAAAACAAATGCAAAATAGACAAAAAACCAAAACAAAACAAAATAAAAAACAAACAAAAAACCCTAGCATTGTGAATAAGATCTTTCATTATGATTTTTAAAACTTTTTATCTATTTATTTTTTTGGTATTTTGAGATCTCTGTGTAGCTCAAGCTGTCCTGGAACTCACTCTAGATCAGGCTGGTCTTGAACTCAGAAATCCACCTGACTGTGCCTTCCAAGTGCTGGGATTACAGGCATGCACCACTACCACCCATCTTCATTATGATGTTATAGTCAATTTTTATTACAAAAAGTTCTACCCTACTTTATAATTTTGTTTCTAATTCAATAATGAAAAATTACAATAATGGTTCTTTTGCAATTAAACAAAATTGAAAGTACTATGATCCTTAAGACAGTATTACAATTTTCAAAATTCATTAATACCATACAGAATATATTCGAAACAAACATCCTTCAATGCCAAGAAACAATGAGAGACATTAGGCACCATGGTCCATGAACTAGAGAAACAAGGACCACTAATCTACTTTAAATAGTTGATTTTGTAAAAACATTAATATTACCAATATATAAGTTTAATCAGCTAAGAGATGAAAAGACTTTGCTCAAAAGTTCTTTTTCTCATTCCTTTAGAGTTTTGTCTTGAAGCTTCGAGCAATGACACACAGGTTATTTTTCTTAGTGAGATGCACTCCCTTGTGACAGTTTTTGACAAACAACATCAGGATAACTAGGTGTGCAGGAATGACACTGAGGGATGATAATGTGCTCAGCCTAGCCTTCTGAGCAATTACCTGATCCCAATTAAATTGTGCTAGTGCTGAATATCCAAAAAGGCAGGTCAGAAATTGACCTTCATTGTCCATCTTTATCTGAAAGTGAAACCCCTGGTGTTCTGTCACATAATTACCATCAAAGAAAGAAAATTCCTAGCAGTGGCTAAGCTCCCTCCATGCTTCAAAGTCCTAGGCAGTGGAAACATCAGGGAAAAAAATCATTCCTATCTTTTGTTTGCCACTGCATAGTAATATAGTGAATGAAAGTAATCTCCAAACTTGAATCACCTATGACTCTAATTACCAAATTTTCTCCCCCCTTCTTTTCGCTTTCTGAAGCTTATTTTAAAAATCATCTCTGATTTTCAATAACATATCTCCACATATGCATCTTGAATAGTATTTTTTCTTTTGTGCAGATGAATCATCTCAGCAGTGGCTTCTAAAGAATTCTTTTAGTTAGATTCAAGAAGTAATTTTTCAAAAGAGGTACATTTCATGGAAATGTTTTTGATAATTTTTTTTCCTTTCATAAAATACGAAACTATTTGTCCTAGAAGACAGCTAGTGACAATAGGAAGAGACTTTTGCTTGCTTTAAGGGGCAGGGTTAGCATTTATAATTTCATGGAAGCCTCAGTTCTTCTTTTGTACTGCCACTGCACACTGCCTTGCACTTAAATGCACGCTTGCATCCCAAGTAATTGTTTTGACTATTTGAGACGTCATTTTTCCAAAGTTCTGAGAGATTTAGTCAATTTCAATTTGCTCTTCTAATTAGTTATATATTTAGATTGCCCATAGATTTGCTTTCAACTCTCCATTATTGAGTCAAGGGAAAGAAAAACAGAAATGTGTCTTCCTGAAAGCAATGCTTTTTCTGCTCAAATATTACAGACTGGGGATGCTTGCATTTTCTCTAGTGCCTAAAAAACTTTCCAAGTGAAATTGTTTGAGACCTAGAGGTGAGGATGGGATTCTGTCACTTTAAAAATAATTATAATAAGAAACTTAGCTTCTTACATTCTATGCTTTCTACTGAACTGTGAAACTGTAGTGAGATGGTATACACAAAATGAAACACATAAAATTGACAATTGAAATAAACAACTTTTGACTGTGAATAGCTGAGTATGCTGGTGGAGGAGATACTGAGTAATATTCTAAGTACTTCTCATACATTAATTGCTTAATACTCACAATGAACCTATTATTCTCAACCATCAATTTGCTTATTTATAACAGAAATGAGACATAATTGAGGCACAGAAAGGCTGAATTATTGACCCTAAGGCATTAAACCAGGCCACCCTGGCTTTCTAACCGGCTGACTTTACAGCTGGGATTGGTGTTTGTTTCTTTGTTTGTCTGTTTTTTTTTAATCAAAATACAATGTTTTTTAATAATTGCTTCTTTCACATTCAGTTAAAGTACAGCCCAGTGGTAGCTGGATCACAACACAAGACTTGTCTACATAGCATGATTCTGGAAATTCTGGTAAATGTTTTTTATCCCAGTTTGTTTTCTTCATCTTTTGCCAGAACCTCCATGGGTAGTGAATTTCTAGGGGGAAGATGTCGCATACTGTGCAATAAAAATACCTTTGAATTTTTGCTTACTGGATACTGGGCTTTAATTTGAGAACAGGTTCTGGAGATAGACTGGACTGTGAACTACATTTTAAATGGCACATTTATGCAAATTTTATCATAATACAACAACCCCATTTCAGATTACAAATTTGACAACTAGTTACAGAACTCTCATGGTTAAGACCCATGATGTATATGAGTAATATACATAGCAAGAATTTGGTCTCTCTCTGGTTCAGTGTCCTCTTCTCCAATGTGAAAACAAGGAAGGGATCTACATGACATTTGGTCCTGAGGCTTAACAAGAAATTCATAAAAGGGTCATAATAACCTCTAAAATGATTATCATACAGATTTATTATCCCAAATCTTAAAAGGACCACTACATTGTATCTGGTAAATTGCAAATTTTCCTTAACAATCTGTTGAATGAATGACTGAACACTCACCAAGTAGTACTTTTATGTATTTACTTTACAAGAATCACACCATCTTGATATGTAAAAGTACCTTTCCTGAGACAAGTGAAATGGAAATAGGAGAATACTGAAGGGAAAGAGAATCTTGGCAGGTCAATATTTCCAATCCCATTTTAAGTAGACTTGAATCATTGCTCAAAGACATATCCAGATAAGCACCTAAATTGGTTTTTTCAATTGTAGCAAAATAACCTGGAGAATTTGCTAAAACCTGGATTACAGGAGACCTTTCACAGACTTTCTGATTTGTTAGATCTGAGAGAAGATCCATAAATTTTCATGTTAAAGAGTTATAGGTGATTTGAATAGACTTCACAAGCAGACCACTTAAAACATTGAATTAATCTTGCTTTATTTTTAGATGATTGCATATTCACAAGCTGTATGACAGGAAGCCTAGAAATACTATTTCATGCCCCATTTAGTCAAATTTTCCCAGTGGTAACCTCTTGCAAAACCATAGTGCAATATCACATTGGCATCAATAGAATCCACCAGTTGAGAGTGGGCAGTGTCTAAAAATTAAAAATGCAATAGTTTTTTTTTCAGCCCTGGACACCTATTAATATCACCTGGGAGGCTTATCAAAAAATGACTAAGTTCCAGATAAGAGCCAATTGAATCGAAACAACTGAAAGTATATCTGGACCCGTGCCATTTTATGATGACAGTGCAGCCTTTTTTTCTTAAAAAAGTCAAGAAGCGGAGAGCACGTCGTATGTATGCTGAGCTCTCTTGCTCCTTTTCATTCAGTCCAGGACTCAGCCCTCGCAACTGTACTGCCCATATTGTTTTATACTGAACAGTTCTTACTTAAGTTGAGGAGAGGCCAAATTCAAAAATCTGAAACTCTGCTACTAAAACTGAAGGTAGCCAAGTAAATCTTCCTCTCAGTTATGTATGTTTCTCTCCATTTTCAAGATTGAGGAAGTGCAGTTAGCTGCAAGTCTAGACATTGAACCTATTACAGTAGTGGAAGAACTGCCATTACTCCAAGGGGAATGATAGTTTCCCCACCAAACACTCTATAAACACCATGGTGCTCATTATAAAGGACCTAGCAATAATGTTGGCAAAAACTTTTTTTGTAATTATCTAAATTTATTCTACTGCTGGGTCGAAAAATAGTTCCTTTAGAACATAGTTAAATGTGTTCATCAAAAACTGACTCCTTATTCCTTTCATATTTTAGGGGAGTAAGTATTCCTACCCATTGGAGTATACATATTTCAAACTCTATGCTTGGTGTGTTTCCCAGCATTTCCACATCAAGGCCTACCATGGACAAGAAACGATTCTGGCCATAATTTGTAGTAACTATATTGCTTTCCAATTAGAAACTACCACAAGTGTTTTTTTTTTTTCTTTCAGTACTGGCTTTATATTATGTATGGCTTATGGTATTCATGTAGTATCATTAAGTAGTCTCCACAGTCTTCAAGAAAACAGAATACAGTGCCAATCTTTGTTTATTTTCTAGTTACTATTGGCATGTGGACAATTCTACTATGCTCCTTCCAGGAACCTAGCAACAGCAACATAGCAACAGCTTACATCATCACATGCCACCAGGTGATAGCCTATAAAGCCTATCTCAGCTATTCCAGGTCTCTATTTCCATCTCCTATTCCCCCTTCACTCTCTCTGTCCCCATGTGCACCCCTGCCTCTTCCTCTCATCTTTCTGTCCTTCTCTGCTACCCTTCTCTGTCTCTACCCCTTTCGAGGTCCCCTTCCCTTCCCCAGCCAATAAATCTTTATACTAGGTCTTTCTTATGGCTTGGTTGTACAGGGGAAGACCTTGGCTGGCTTGCCAGGTTGCTCCTGCTGCTGCCTCACTATGCTGTATTATACTGCCCTTTTACAAACACAACAGTTGCTGTTATTAAATACTCTGACAAAATAAGCCGAGGGGAAAATGGGTTCTAGGTAAGAGTACACCATTGCTTGGAGGTCTTAATGGCAGCAGCTCCAGACAACTGGTAATACTGCTTTCAGACTCAAGAAGGAGAGAGCAAGTAATATGTATGCTGAGCTCTCTTGCTCCTTTTCATTCAGTCCAGGACTCAGCCCTTGCAACTGTACTGCCCATATTTAGTATAGGTCTTCCCAACTCAATTAATCCAATTAAGAAAACCTCTCACATGTATGCCAATAGACGAAATCAATTTAGGCAACCGCTCATTGGAAGTCTCTTGCAAGGTAATTCCAGATATTGCCAAGTTGACGATTAAAATTACCAGCCACAGTGCTATGCAAGGCAGCTCTATAAGCCCCAGTGCATGTGTTCTTTCAACAATAACCATTTTTTAAAGCAGCATTGTCATTAACCGCAAAGGGCAATATCCAATATATGAAATGTCATAATTATTTTCTCAGGTTATATTTCAAATATCAAAATCTTCAACAGCTGAAAAGACCTTAAAACAACTACACGGATAACCACTAAATTATGGCACAGATTAAAATGATAATGACAGCAATTATACCTTGAGTGTCTGAGGGTAATATGAATCAATCTAGGTGGTTTTCTAAAATGCCACATCCTCAAAATAAGTTATGACCCTTTGATGCCTAATTAACCCTTCCTGACATGAGTGTCCAGTGTAATTATTTCTTTACTGTATTTTAGTTTCCTCTGGTCTCTAGGGTTTAGTTGTCAAAATAACTCAAAGATGGGCACTTTGTTCCTATTAACCCCAGGATACATTTCCACATGCAGGTAATTCTCAGTTTGTTTGACCTTTGCATTAGCTGAGGAGGAAAACATTAGTGGTTTGCTCTTTCAATAACAAACAGTAACTAACTCTGAATAACATCAAACACACACACACACACACACACACACACACACACACACACCTTTTCCTTTCTTTATAATGGAAAATATTGAACAATTGTGCAAATGGAAGATTTAGATGAAAAATATGCTTCCATTTTTATTTTCCTTCTTTTCTTCCACTATATAACTCCTTCCATGATCTTACCACCCTTCAGCTTCTATTATTATATTTTTCTTTGATTTTTATATTTTACAATATCATACTCACAGACCACATCAAGCTCAAGATGAAAGAAGACCAAATGTGGATTCTTTGATCTTTATTGGAAAGTGGATCAAAATACCCATGGCTCACAGCCAACCAATAGAATGCGAATAAGGTCCCCAATGGTGCAACCAGAGAGAGGACCTAAGGAGCTGAAGAGTTTTGCAGCTCCACAGGAGGAACAACAATAAGAACCAACCAGTACCCCAGAGCTCCCAGGGACTAAACTATTAACCAAAGACTACACAGGGAGGGACCCATGGCTCTAACTGCATATGCAGCAGAAGGTGCGCTTGTTGAACATCAAAGGGAGGAGAGGCCCTTGGTCCTGAGAAAGCTTGATTCCCCAGACTAGGGGAATGCAAGTCAGGAAATTAGGGGAGGGGTGAGCAGGGGAAATGGGGATGGGATGGGGGTTTTCAGAGGGGTAATGTGGAAAGGGGTTAACATTTGAAATGTAAATAATGCAAATATCTAATAAAAATAAAAAAATGCTTCTCTGCCATTTTCCTTTTTGCCCCTATCCCCTGAGATAGCATTGGTACTTTCGTCCCCAATAAATCTTTTCTTTTAAAAGCCTACAGAGCTGTCTAGTTCAGTAGTTTCTCTGGCACATTTAGTTTGAACACCTAGCCGAGACAATGGGCCACTCAAGGGGCCCTTTGTCCCTCTGAACTGAACCAAGTTGCCAATTGTTGACCCTCCTGGGTGCACATCACTTTCTTCAACTGCCTAGTGCCGTTCATCACATTTGACTCCAAGTTTTTAGAGTTCTAATCTTTGGCTGCTTCTCCCCAGTCTCTTCCCCACTTCAATCCCTGACCCCCTCATTGGCTCACTGGGTCCTGTCTCTCTTGACTCTTAGAGAGACTACTGCTGCAATTACCACACTGGTGTGTCAGGCAGCTTCTCTATCACCTATATTAGTAGAGGGATACACCTCCATTGATCCTGAGCATTCCCTCAGACATGTCTCTTACCCTTTGTTGACACCCTCACATTGAGACTGTCAACAAATCACTTAACCCTCTCCCCTTCCCTGTGAGTATCTATTCCTACCCTACTGGAATCCTCTGGTGGGAATCCTATGGCCCTTTTCCTAAGACTCTCTTATCTCTTCTATGCTTTCCTCCAGAAAATTATTTACATCTCTCCCTCTTGTTCTTCTTTCCCCTCCTCTCTCTCCCTGACTTTCTCACTCCTGGAGCTTGTTCTGTCTCCAACCATGGGCTCTTATTCAGAATCACCTCTAAGCTTTCTCTTCTCTCTGCTCTTGAAAATCTTTGCCCTCCCTCACTTCCAGAAGATCCTGCTATACCACTCCTGGGCATATACCCAGAGGATTCCCCATCATGTAATAAGGATACATGCTCTACTATGTTCATAGCAGCCCTATTTATAATTGCCAGATGCTGGAAAGAACCCAGGTATCCCTCAACAGAAGAGTGGATGCAAAAAATGTGGGATATCTACACAATGGAGTACTATTCAGCCATTAGAAACAATGAATTCATGAAATTCTTAGGCAAATGGATGGAGCTAGAGAATATCATACTAAGTGAGGTAACCCAGACTCAAAAGGTGAATCATGGTATGCACTCACTAATAAGTGGATATTAACCTAGAAAATTGGAATACCCAAAACATAATCTACACATCAAATGAGGTACAAGAAGAAAGGAAGAGTGGCCCCTTGTTCTGGAAAGACTCAGTGAAGCAGTATTCAGCAAAACCAGAATGGGGAAGTGGGAAGGGGTGGGTGGGAGGACAGGGGGAGAGAAGGGGGCTTATGGGACTTTCTGGGAGTGGGGGGGCTAGGAAAGGGGAAATCATTTGAAATGTAAATAAAAAATATATCGAATAAAAAAAATCTTTGCCCTCCATTTGCTTTATAAGTTCCTACCTCTAATCACTAAATTCAGTTCTACAAATATTCAAATGTTTTTGAATATGGATATATTGAAATATTGTCAAATGCTCTTCTGCATTACTAATAAGCTAGCCCTAGAGTTGGGATTTGGCCTGCCCTAGACTTGAGCATCTTTGTATAAAAGTTTCCTCCAAAATCTCTGTCCTGGGTGAGGCTGGCCACTTGACTGAAAAGGAAGAGGACAACTAAACAGACCAAACAGAAACAGTAGTTCTTTGCACTAAAGAACAACTAAAAGATCAATGATTTCCAATAGAGATTACACATGGCAAAGTGTAATGACAGATGTTTAGTAATCTGATTTTTTTTCCTTTTCTCCCTTGGGTATTTTTTCACTATGTTTGAAACCTTTTTTGAAATGTAAACTTTTCTCTATCTCAAGATCTTTGAAATCACTGGGGCATGGTTTAAGAAAATCTGTCCTATTCGAGGTCATGGATATCTTTGAATGCTATACTTTCTCATATCTCAGGATTTGTAAGACAGTTAGGGTATAGCTGAAAAGCATCTGTAAAGTCCCACACAGAAAAAGTTATGTTAAAATTTGTAACAAAAAGGGTTACAAAAGAACACACATGGTATGCACTCACTGATAAGTGAATATTAGTCCAGAAGCTTGGAATACCCAAGACACAATTCACAGGCCATATGAAGCTCAAGAAGAAGGAAGGACAAGGTGTGGATACTCTGGTCCTTCTTAGAAGGGGGATCAAAATACCCATGGGAGGAGATACAGAGACAAAGTGTGGAGCTGAAACTGAGGGAAAGACCATCCAGAGACTTCCCCACCTGGGGATCCATCTCATATACAGTTACCAAACCCAGACACTATTGTGGATGCCAACAAGTACTTGCTGACAGGAGCCTGATATAGCTGTCTTCTGAGAGGCTCTGTCAGAGCTTGACAAATACAGAGGGGAAAACTCTCAGCCAACCATTCGACTAATCACAGGGTCCCCAGTGTAGGATCTAGAGAAAAGACCCAAGGAGTTGAAGGGGTTTACAGCGCCATAGGAGGAATAACCATGTGAACCAACAAGTGCCCCCAGAGCTCCCAGGGTCTAAACCACCAACCAAAGAGTACACATGGAGGGACCCATGGCTCCAGATGCATATGTAGCAGAGGATGGCCTTATTGGACATCAATATGAGGACACAACCTTGGTCCTGTGGAGGCTTAATGCCCCAGTGTAGTGGAATACCAGTTAGGGGAATACCAGTCCAGGGAAGTAGGAGTGTGTGGGTATGTGATTGGGGGTGGGGGTAGGAGGATGGGATAGGGGATTTTGGGAAGGGAAATGAGGAAAGGGGATAACATTTGAAATGTAAATAAAGAAAATATCCAATAAAAAAAGAAAAAGAAAAAATTGTAACCAAAGGGTTAATAGTTTTAAATATGTGTGTGTTACATATATAGATATACTTTTAAATATAAACTATAGTTTAAACTATAATTATAGTTTATATACATGTTATCTTAATTTGCTACAACATACCATATCTGATACTTGGATTCATCATTTATTTAGAAAAGTAGAGATATTTTGAAATGATTTATTTTATTCAAGATAGTTTCTTATATTTTATTTTTCTTAGACAAAAAAAAAAAAAGCAACAGTAGGCCTCCAAGATGACATTGTTTTCGATATATTAAGAACGCAATAGTATTGCTGATGTTAAGATATGCTTGCAGACAGGAGACTGGTATGGCTGCCTCCTGGGAGGCTCTGCCTACCTGAAAAATACAGAGGCAGATGCTCACGGCCAACCTTTGGACAGAGCACGGGGTCCCCAGTAGAAGACTTAGGGAAAGGACTGAAGGATCTGAAAGGAATTGCAGCCCCATAGGAAGAACAGTATCAACCAACCAGTACTCCCAGAGTTCCCAAGGACTAAACCACCAACCAAAGAGTACATACACATGGAGGGACCCATGGCTCCAGCTGCATATGTAGCAAGGGATGGCCTTGTTGGTCATCAATGAGAAGAGGCCCTTGGTCCTGTGGAGACATGATGTTCCAGAGAAGGGGGGATACTAGAGAGGTGATGTGAGAGTAGGTGAGTCAGGGAGCACCCTCTTAGAGGTAAAGGGGAGGAGAAGGGGTGGGAGATTCATGGAAGGGAGACAAGGAGGGGAGACATTTGAAATTTAAACAAACAAAATATTTTTTTTAAAAGAAGGTAATAATAAGCCTCAAAAGCATTTTAGACTAAGAAGGATTTTTGTAAGGCAATTTTTGTCCTGGAAGTGGAAAACAGCAAATGAGGACAAAACAATGAACAAGGTTTATGGAAAATAGGACTTCAAAATAATATTTGTTTACTGATTGAGTTTTATAAATTCCCAATGTTATAATGGTCTCCTCTGGTGCTAACCAAAACTGACTTAAATGTGTATGTCTACCTACTTATGACTTTGTGAATTACACAACACCAAGCCTCTAGAAAAATTTAGATAAGAAATATATATTTGATAATTTATGTCTGATAAATAAGGTTTATAAGTTCCTAAGACTCACCCAGGTTAACAGTAACTGAGTTGAAGATATGTCTAGACTCCTTGTCTTTGCTAACTTTGTTAAACTTTAGCTATTTGTATAAAATGAGTCATATGAGAGAGTGTAATGTACTGTAAAGAATCAGAAAAGTAAGGTTCCCAGTTTCTCTGTGGACTGTAATAAAGGTTTATAGTCTTATTTTGATGTTAATGGATCTTCAATTAAATATGCAATTCAAAATTTTAAAGCTCAAACTTAACACGGATCAAACTATAAAATCTTAATCTTAAAAACATACTAACTTGTTTTAAACTGTTAAAGATAATTAAGTTATTCAAGCTGATTGTCATATACCTTACAAATGATCAAGTTCTTTAATGTGCTCAGAATTAGAGGAACTGTATTAAAGAGTCACAGAATTACAAAGATTGAGAACCACTGACTTACAAACATGGTTTTAGCCTTTTATATGTTACCAAGGTTAAGTGAGAAGCAAGTAACTAAAACTTGAATAGTTTGTTTAAAGTCAGGAATACTCAATAGATTATATGATAGCCCTCAACCTCCCCTCAGAGGGATCTGCTGAATTTAAGATATTTAATGAATAAAGCTCTCTCTGATATACAGAAATACCAGCTTCTGGCATTCCAGTGGCTATCTCCAATGAAGAATCCATTACCTTCTTTGAGTGTGTTATGGCTGACCACTAGGCAAAGAAGTGTCCCATGCCTGGCCCATTTCCAGAGCTATGCCCAAACTGTGGACACTGCTGGGTAGAGTCCTCTTCTCTGCCATGCCAAAGTAGGCTGATTCCCAGAAATCTTCCTCCACAGGAAAATCTCTCAGATCTTCTAAGTCTGGCAGCTAAAGACTAACGCTTCCCCTTGTGGTAGTGGAAGACTTAGCTGCCCTGGGTGGTGGACAAAGACTGACAACATCTGCCCCCAGCAAAGTCATCAAGATCACCTTAGAGGATCCCAGGTTGGCTGTCAAGGTATCAGATAAGTCTCTGTCATTTTAATTGATACTTATGCCTCATGGTTATATTTCCAGATCAAATGTATTATTTTCAGATCATTATGATATTGATGACAGGTTCTATCTTCATCAGAGAGTTTAGCAATAGCAAGCCAACCTCAGCTAGCCTCTTCTGCTAGGCTGCAGCTACTATGTCAGTTCAGAAAGTCTGATTTAAATTGTCAAAAGGTCTGGCTTTTTAGTAACTTCAGGTCCAAAAGATGGATATGATACTGGCTGATGATAATAATTTTAAAATATTCTTTTTAAAATTTAAATTATCCCATTCTCTTAAATAAAAACAATAAGCCTTGTTTTTCCTGGAGCAACTAGGTCTCCTGTTGAGATAGGTAAACTTGTAGGTTTACACTGTGACATACTTTATGCTGAAAAAGCTAAACTCAAAAACAGGTTTCAATGGAAGGAAAAGAATTCAAATTACCATGCTGTTGCTACTGACAGAAAATTTACTTTGCTTTATACCTTTATTTTTTAAAAAAGAATAATAAAAACCCTTGCTTTTCAATGATGACTCTTACATTTATGTCTAATATTGAAAGACTGGGTATTTTCAGGTGAAAAAAATAAGTTTTAATTTTAAATTGTGGTGGCATTAATGATTGAAGGTATGTACAAATGAGACCTAAAGATAATACAATGGAGGTCTGATAAGTTATTAATCCAAGTCTTGGTAATAGTTACAAGGACTAGCTAATAAATATTAAAAAAAAAATAGTCACAGGCTCAAATTTAAATGTTCTTTGGTTATTTGCTAAATATAGATTTAAAAGTGTTTCTCATTATGCTGAAAACACCTCTGTCCAATCTATATATACACAGACATCTGGATAGAGGCAAAGTGATAAGTAATTTCTCTGCCAGTGAAATGAACCAATTCATGCCAGATTAACATGCACAGGGAGAAGTGGGGGGATTTATTGGGAAGTGGGGGGGTTTATTGGGGCAAGTTCATTGGCCTCAAGGATGGAGTTGTCATGGAAAGGGAAAGAGAGGAGAGGGAGAAATAAGAGAGAGAGAAAGTCCTAAGGCAGAGAGGGAGAAAGAGAGGGAGAGGGAGAGAGGGGGAGGGGACAGGGAGAGGAGGAGTGGAGAGGGAGAGAGGGAGGGGGAGGGGACAGGGAGAGGGGAGGGGAAAGGGAAGAGAGGGAAGGAGGGGAAGAGAGGAAAGGAGAGGAAAGGGGAGGAGAGGGGAGGAGAGAGGAGGAGGGGGGAGAGGAGGAGAGGAGGGGAGGGGAAACCTCAGCCTCAGGAAGGACAGCCCAGCCCCTAGTTCATGGTTATGCCCAGTGTAGGCCAAGCAGGGACTGTGGGATGCTGGGAGAAATCTGGAATCTTGGTCTGCTTTGCTTTGTAAAGTATGCACCCTAGTCCCTTGATCCAGGGTCTGAAACCAAACAAAAAGTGTTCCTTTTTATCCCAGAACCATCTTTTGCATCCTCAACCTCTTCTTCCCCTTTGTTCTCTTTCCTGCTAGGAAATGTGTCTTATTACTGATGCATATTTCTATGTGTTGATAACTTTTCAGGTTTTATTTTGCTTTGGCTAAAAGGTATAGATTTGGTTGAGCTGTTCATCTTCACTTACTAATGGCTTTTTTTTTTCTACAGTGAGGAAGGACTTCAGTGCTGATTGCAGACAGTGGCCCTGCTAATAATAAAGAGATAAAACGTTGATCACTTTCGTCAACTTTAAAGGATTCATGCAAGCTTTAAGGAGACATGATTTAGATCCACCTGTCAGGGTTCAAAAGGACCCTTCCTCCCCCTCCTTTTGGGTGCATGTTCCCTTTGTCTACCTGACCTCCAGGCAGCAAGACAAGTTTGGAAATTGAAAGACTGTGCTAGACTTCTTAATCTTACCTTCTGCCCCAACTCTTTATCTGCACCAGCAGATCTCTACTAAGCTGACAGAAACCATTTTCAGAATCAAGTTTGGCTCTGTAGCTGCTCCAAATTGAGTTCACCTCACTAGTTCCAGATGATCCTGCAGAATTGGTGAGCCCTGGATGTACTCAATGCTGATGGGAACCAATCCAGCCAAGTGAAAGAGTCTAGTTTGCAAATTTGTGTTTATTCCTTGACTCCAGGGGTCAACTTCAAGACTGTGGTCTCCTTTGGGTTCTTAGCTTCTACCCTACCTCAACCAGGACTGATTTCTATCCTCATAATGTGATTGCTCCCAGTCTCTTCAGGCTCTTTCAGGCAAAATAACCTGATGGTCTGAAAATCCCTGATGTAGTTTCCTCAGGTCTTGTACCATTGTCTGCCAGCTTGAGTCCCTGCTTTGAACCAGCATTCCAGACCTTCCTCTTTTCAAGCCCTCAATGAGCAGGAAGTATTGAGAGAACTCACCAGACTTTATCATTACCAAAAGGCTGCAATGTTAGGTCCAAATCCCCACCTCATTCCAGCTCTGCTTAATGTCAATGGTGGTGGCTTTATTGCTCTAAACTGAAGAACTTTGACAAGGTAAACAAGTGATTCTTATTGGGAAATAAACCTAAAGGTGGGGTTTCAGTTAATCAGAAAAGCAGATCTCCTAAAGTAGTTTCCTGTTTGCAAGTGAAAGGACAACACAAATCCCATTTGTCTCCATTTAAAGACCAGGCCTGATTTCAAAGAGAAAGCCATAAGGCACCAGCTCCAGGAACAGAAGTAAGTCCCAGAAACTAGGACATTGTACACCAACTGCAGGAACAGACCATAAAATCCATAAACAATGTTATAAAAGCCTCTCCCAAAGAACAGCTTGGGTATAACCACAAGAATGGGAAAATATCTTATTCCGGGATGGGCCATCTGTATTGGGCAGCCCTCTCTCATTCTGTAGTTAAATGTTCATGGCATAGGAATGAAGACTACTGACCACTTGACCCAAGTCAATCAAAAGCTGAACCCTGTGACCTTTCCAGCACCCACCAATTTTAGATTACCTCAATCCACTCTCTAAATATATAAGTAACATAGTAGCCAATCAAAGTTATGCTAATATCACTGTTTTGGACCTACCAATCACATTACCTGTTACCTAATACTTCTAGAGAGTTCCCCTGGTTCCTTGTAAAAAGGCCTTTGTGCCTTTGTCTGGGTTCGCAGTTTTGGACAATTGTTGGCCCTTACATGCTGGTTGTTTCTGCAAAATAAAAACTCTGTCTTCTCATACCAATTGAGCCTGGGGTCTTCCTTTAGCGATTTTCAGACCCTTACACAAGGAACCACCATTAATCTTTCAGGAACCTCCCTTAATTTTCCCCAGAAGGTCAATTATTTCTATCAAAGGTAACCAGTAACAGGTCAGATCATCACCTGCTTGCTTTTCTGCCACTTTGCCCTGTCCCCCACAGAAAGATAGCCTTAGCAGTTTTATCTTTAATAAATCTACCTTCCATATATATATAGAGATACAGAGAGAGAGAGAGATCTGGTTTGGTAATTTCTCAGCACCATCACTTATAGGAACCACTTTTCCCTTTTCCTTTTCCTTATACTTTAGAACAACTATCATGTCATTTTGGTTACATTTTAATTCTTCTTTGATGGCTGTAAATAGTAGATATAAACCACTCTTTCATAACAAGACAGAGACTAGGTATATCTTACAACAAGAGGAACAGTGTTTCAGAGTTCTGGAGGCAGTTGTTGGCACAGACAAGTTCCCCCTGAACCAGGTTCCCTCCTCTTTTAAAAATCCTTAACTGTCTTTTCCTGCACACTTCCTCATGCCTTGCATCTGCAGTGCTTCAATCTTCCTTAGTCACTACATGGTGGGTTTTCTTGTGTGTACAGAGCCATATTGGGGTGTCATGCCACTTGGTAGGAACTTGACATTGATCAAGGTGAATTTCTACTCATAGCCTTTGTTGAGCATGGATTCCTGTGCTAGTCAGGATCCTGCCTCACCTAGGATGGAGCGCTCAGAGTGAAGGTGAAGTTCATTGTTCCTCCAGGTCTACAAATTCCTGAATTAAGCAGGTGACCAACCCAGCTGCCTGAGCTGTGGAGCCATCACCCAAGGAACAGCAAGACCACTTCCTGGGAACTCACCCCAGAGTCTGGGGGGAGGGGCTTGCCCAAACCCTTAAACTTCCATTAAACTTAGGCCTTGATCAGCAGTTGGGTTGTCCTGGCCTCTGTTCTTTTCACCACCCTCCATCTATCCCCAGCTTCTCTTCCAGGGACCCGGTATACAGTAGCAGCTGGCAGCAACACTTATGTTTGTGTTTATTCATCTCTTCTCTTTTAATACTGATTTTAGTCTCAGATTCAGGCCCACATTTATCACTGCAGAAGTCATCTTAATAGAGTACATCTGCAATGATGTTTCCAAATGAGGTTACAATCCAAGGTATATAATCTAGGAATTTCACATACCTCTTTGGTTACATCCATACATGTGCAAGTGCACCTGCATACACACACACATGCATGTGTATCACACATATATACAAGCACACACACATCTGTATATACTTAAAATTTTCCCTATAAATGAATATAGAGATGAATTGATCATGTACATATATGCACATACTTTGCCAAGTTGCTTTTCTCTAATTACATGTCATGGACATCTTTAAATTTACATTACATTTGGAAATAACTGATTGAAATTTATGGAGATTTTACATCTTGTGCTTGTCTCTCCAACCCACCCATGAATCATTTCATTCAATCCTTGTAACATCTTTACATTATAGGTCAAATTGCTATTCCCATTTCAAAGAATCGTCATTCAAGGAACAGGGAGATGAACTAACATATTAAAGTTAATAAATATTAAAGTTAATATTTCATCCTTCATTTTGATGCTGAAGCCTTATACTTATACTATAGTTGCAATAAAATATTAACCATTTTGCATTTAATTTGATGTTTGGTTTTCTCATTTAAAGGAAGTTAAGGCCAGACATGGTGGTGCAGGCATTTAATGATTTCCTGGTCAGCCAATGCTATATAATTAGACCGTGTCTTCTGAAAATAAAAATAAAATAATTCAAAATAGTAGATATAAACATCTCTTTCATATTATGATGTCACTCTTAAAATAATTAGCGTTTATAACCTAACAGGAATGATACCCTCTGCAGATTACCTTGCAGTACCAGGAACACTAGTTAGTAGGGGTGATGACTCTAGTTAGGTACCAGCTTTACTGGTACCAGCTGGTCTTTAAGGAAAGTGCACTGACCAAGGTACCTGGATCAGCAATGCCAATGAATAAAGAAGCAGAGAGTATTTTGAAATCATGACAGTGGACAAATGAAGGGAACACAGCAAAGCAGTGGGGGAAAAGCATTTCCAGAATCCATCTGAGCAGTCTTTGAGAAGCTCACTCATCATGTTTTAGTGAATGGGACTGTAAGGAAGGATGCTTCCTAGGAATTGTGCTACAGGGATATGTGAATTTCAGAATCCCATACTTAGAATATCCAGTTTAGGTAAAAGATAAGAAAAATTAAATTATCCAATTAGAATCTGAGCTATCAGGAGGAGATATCTCAGATAAATGTGCTTGAGGGTCAAGATAAAGATCTTTCCTAGGGAATATATGGGGAGAGGTAAGCATACGTGAAGGCATAGAATTATCCAGGACAGTAAGAGAACCTAAAGAAGGAGGGTGAATGCAAGAAAGCTCACAAGATGAAACACTTGTTACTGGGATGTCAGAATGCAAAGAGTCAGTGATGAGAGAGATGGAATACAGGAAATGTTAGAGAATAAATAGACTCTTTTATGAGGACAGTGATCAACAATGTTAAATGCTTTCATGATGCAATAAGTGCTGGGAATAAGTGCTGCTGCCTTTAGTAAATTCTATGAGAGTTTTATGGCTTTCTGTTATATTACTCTAAAGTTATACAATTATTTTAATATTGTCAAAAATTCTGGTGCTGTAGGATTGTGATAAGAGAGACCATTCTAAATGATTCCTTGCCATCACCCCGGGTCACCAATAATATTATTAAGCATCAGTTCTGGTACCAGTCATTGAGCCTAGAATAAATAACATCATTCCATGCTGGGAAATGGCCTTATTCTTCTGATAGCTTGACAAGTTTTTAATCAACATTGCAGCATGTGGAGCTGGAAATAATAATTTGATTTACATGTAGTCTATAAGTGACATTAGATAACAAATAGTTCTCAGTGGGAGAGAAGTATGGAAGTCCTTTCAGTAACTAGATATTATAGCTTGTCATATAAAAGGATGTTCTTTATTGTAATAATACTACAAAAATTGATTTTCATAGATCACATGCCAAACTATTTATTGGAGTAGAATGCTAAGTCATTGAGGTAGATTTAAGTCATTAAATTTTGGGAAGGCTAATGTGTATTTCAATTTCTTATCTCTCTCTAGGGTATGCCAATTATTTTCAGATAACAGTCACTCAAGTATATATTTATCTGCAGTGGTGACAAATAAGTAATGAAGCAAGTGCCTCATAAACATATCCCTGCTTGAGCAAGGCATCAGAGTTGTTGAGATTATTCTGCTTTTGGTTGATAACTTAAATAACTTTTATGAGCCCCACAATTTTGTTTAGGTTATTTTTAATTGCCTAGGATGTTTTAGATAGACTAATTAAACTAGAATTACTTTATTTTAACTTAATTAACCAATCTAGTCTAGTAGGTTATGAGTAAAACATTTGAATTTAGACAAGCCATCCTTCTTTTTTATAAGGCCTCACTTTATGAGACCAACTGTTAAACAGCGATGCAGTGGAGTCATTCTTACTTTTGCTTATATAGCTTCACTCAACAGTCTGAGACCATCAAGTAAACTAGTGGCTTATTTTTCATAGGAAGAAATAGACAAAAGATAAAATTAAGGGCTTGCCCATAGAAGGGATAATTTTATTAATAAAATTTGCATCACTTCTATCTAAGCCAACTGCAGGAGAAATTGTAATTAATGTAAAATACCTGGGGGTGTAAGATAAACTTCAAGGTGTGAAAGGATCACAAGGCCAAGATTAGTCAAACAAACATTGATTCTAAATTAAGATGAAATGTAAGTGCCTATCCTCTTTAATTTAGACATCCCAAATAAATAAGCCCCACTGAGACAGTTACTTATTTAAAAACAAGATACAATGATGTTGCTCAGTGAATTTGTTTATCATGCCTTAATCTCATAATACTTTTTGTACTGAATTTCATAAATGAGGATTATTTATATTAAAATGTATATGAACATTTTAGATATGTAGAACCAGTTTTCATATATGTATTTAGAGTTGCATTTTCCACATTTTTGAAGTATTTTCTCAAATTACTGAGAATTTCATACATGAATACTGTATTATCATTCAACCCCTATTCCTACCAAGTCTTATGTCCCTCTCTAAGCTCTAAAATTCATTATCTCTTTTTATTTAATTATTATTGTACCAGTATAATTTCCAACTTCATTATAAATACCTATCATCATACCCAGAGAAAAGTATAGCTTTCACTCCTCGTTAAAGAAGTTTCTTTATGAAGCACATGGAGACTATTACAGACATCCAAAACTTGTCATATTTTTGAGAATTTATAACCCCAAACTGAAATGACTTGTTAAAATATTTAATCTTCATTTCAAAATATTCACTACTTTTACATTACCTTAGTGTGTGTCTTAATCCTGTGGTATTAGAAAAGATTTTCTGATATTTTTGAAGGCTCTACCATGTTCTAAGGCAAAGTTACTTACTTAATACTATTTATTCAAGTATTCTTGAAAGAATATCTGAAATTCAATGGCATTGTATTTATTTTGGTGAGGTATGAAAATGTCTTTTGTCAATGAAAACTAAAACTTTTATAAACTATTATGTATGATTTGTTTATATGACTACTAATATTTCCTAATCACCTAGGAGCATCTCAGTTCATACTTGTTGAAACATCAACTATACTCTAGTGTTGCATTCTTATTTTTTCTTGTAATTCGGATATTTGTGTTTTCTTTAAAATATTTACATGTATGCATTGCAATAACTTTAGAATAAAGCATAGACTGGACTTAATGCATAGCAATTAGCAGAGACTAGAAATGAATAGGTAAATTACCTTGTCAAGTAGAGATTTAACAAATACTGGATTTTTGCTCATTCAAAGTCATTACTGAAAATTAAACCTAAATGTATATATTTCTGAAAAGCCACTCTCTTCTGTTCCCAATAGGACATATAAAATGTAAATGATACATATATTCCTCAGGTCTGTTAGATTGGTTAAATTATGTCTCTAATTCTATCATCTCTTCCCCTGAAAAATAGTACCTATCATATAGCAATATGTTACAATGATACATTTATAGAAATGCAGTTACATAGTCTAATATGTTAAACATAATTCATATGATGAAATTGAATTATTTATAGAAATTTACAAATACCATGTCATCAAAAATCTAGATATTTATTTCTTTTTATTAACACTAACAACTGTTTTTAATGATTAAGATGATAATGAAAAAATTCAAAATTATGAATTTTAAATATTTTCATGTGTGGAAACCCTGCTATTTAAGGTCATAGTCTACCATGTCTGGATAGCTCCTCTGAGCTTGGTAGAAAGTGGAGGTCTCACTTTTTCAGCAAGCTTCCTTTTCTCTGTCTTACTTTTAATCTGGGAAACCTGAGCCTTCACTCTGAAGCCTGACTTCTACACCCTGGACCCGAGGAAAGTCATGGAGTCCTTGGCAGACCTACAAGTTCAACTTCCTCTCTCCCAATAAGAACCTTACTCAGCAAGTACCTGGCATTTCTGTAATGCCCCTTCATGCAAATGTAGTATTCATGGATTATTAAGCTCCAGCCAAGGATTTACATTGACCCTGAAAACTCCTCACTCTCCAAGGTTCATGTATAGTCTTTGTCCACCCCAAATAAAGTGTAGGCACATCAGCTCTTTCACTGAAGATCATCCACGAAAGCTGTTTCACCGAGTGTCATCAAAAAGAGCTATGACACTAAAATCCTCTGCGCTTCCTTTCCCCTGCCCTCCCAGCTGGACTGGGATCCTGCAGACCCCACACATTCCAGGATCTGCTTCATGCTTTCATCTTGCTGTGCAGTGGCATCTGGACCTGAGGGAGAAATCAGAACTGGAAACCACATCTTTAAAAATAAGGTCTTTTTGTTGTTTTTTTGTTTTGTTTTTTTTTTGTTTTTTTTTTTTTTTTACATTTTAAAAATAAAATTTTGTTGGGAAGGGTGTATGTACACAATGCACAGAGAGGGCAGTCAGAGGGCAGTTTGTGGGAGCTTCTGTCAGCAGGAGAGGTTGGGGACTCAAACTCAGATTATCAGTCTTTGTGGCAAGCACCTTTAACTACTGATTCATTTTATATCCCCTGAATTTTAAGTATCGTTTGAGATAATCAGTCCTTATTAAGTAGTCATTCATTTGTTTCATAAACAATTTGTTTGTTACATATGCAAACTGAAAGCCAACTATCAATAAAAAGATATGAACATGACTTCTGGGAAAAAAGTTGGAAAATTGAATGTATCCACAGCTTTTGTAAGACCCCCAAAAACCTAGGGCACCCCAGTGGCCCACACCTCTGAAGGCGACACCCAAGTCACTCACAAGAAACAGTCTCGATACAATAGCAAGAGTATTTTTTTATTCCAGAATTCTGGGTTCCACAGCCGTACACCGCACAGGGGTAGAGGACTGTGGACCCTGAGTGCAGAATTGCAACAGCTTTTGTAAGTTTACAACAAAGCCCGTGAATCATAAACCAATCATTCCTTAGCATCTAGAGCCCAGGTAGTGCGAACCAATCGATTTGTACCACTCTATAGTTTTTAGGCCAATCAGTTTAAATTATCGGAGCCGGCACTCTGTGGACCAATTAGATTCCTATTTTCTTGGAGTTCTATAGCTCGTAAACTCCTGGATGTGGAGAATGGTGTAAGCAGTTTACAGAAGCAAGATTACCAAATAATTAGCTCATTTCCAGTTACTTTATGGGGCCAGGATCACCTATTCAAGGCCCTTTTGCCTAGCTCTTAAAGGGCAGGCTCTGGACTGTGACCTTTTACCTACTTTCTAACAAAAAGCACAAAGAACAAGCTCTGGAATATGAAGTGTTTGGGGATGCTTAGAAGGCTGAAGTTAGAGTTTCTTTGGAGCAAGATAGCATTTTAAACTTCTGAATTCTTGGGGTCATTAGAGTTAGGCTGTATTGTTTTCTATCCTTTCACTTTGAACCTTCTTGTCTCTACGTAGTTAACCATCTGCTTCATGATCTATCATGACCTTCTATTAATCATATTTTCTTAATACAGAAAGCAAGGTATTATAGTTACTTATTTAAGTACTACCTCCTTTCAAATCAAGATTATATTATTTATGTGAAACCATAGTTGTGAAATAATTTACTATTTATTTGTAAAGCTATTGTTTCTATTCTTTTTTCAACTTTTTATTAATTTGTTGAGAGTTTTACATACTGCACCCCAGTCCTGCTCATCTCCCAGTCCATCTCAAAAGATAAACAACAATAACTAAACAAAACAAAGCATCTCAAGGTGGAAATTGTAGTGGGTCCCCTACATTATACCTCTCTGTCCACACATCTTTACTTGCAAATGTTCATTGAATGTACCATTGGTCTGGCTCAAAGCCTCTGGCTTCTGCTACACTATGAATATTGGATTGGATCCACACTGGGACTCCTCCCAGTTATCCTCTAGTTGCCCTGTGTCATAGAGATCCTGAAGTGCTGAATCAGCAGGGCTGGCCCCTTTTCATCTTCCAACAGTTCACAAATAATGTAGATTTTGAGAAGAGCTGACTCAAAGCCCTGGATCTGAGCCTTGGTGGTAGCTGAGGTACTTGGTACATAGGCTCTCCCTTTTTGTACTACCAGGGTGAGATTTTCAGCACTGCCCTGAATATCCTTCCCACTGCCAGTAGCAAATCTCTTTCTTGCCCGCACCACCTCAGGGTCAGCTCACCTGCACCCATATCACCAAAGCCAAACCCACAGTGCTTCGTTGCTGAGGCATGGGATCCATTATCCCAAACGTTGCAGCCAGAGAGAGGTGGGGCCAGCTCTCAAGAGTGCCACAGCCAGTGAGAGACAGGACCAGTTTTGCACAGACCTTAGTCATCTATGTGGTACCAGATATCTCTTCAGACTGCAAACTTTCACATGGACTCTAGTGGTAATATTAGCCATGGACACTGACTCCTGCCAATCACTGCATAGCCACAGACCTAAACAAGGCCCTCAGTGGCAGCACTGACTGTGACTTCACCATAGCCTCAGCTGGCAAGGCTGGCTACTTACAACAGGCTATTCCTCTCCACCCTTGTCTCTAGTTCCATCTTTCTTCATAATGGTCATATTGCCTCACTTCTTTTCTCTTCCACGTGATCAGTGGGCTACTGAGGAACTTCCTCTACATGTGGCATGGTGGTAGGTGGGCTTCTGGGTGTCTGCCTGCACAGCATGGCATGGCAACTGACAGGGCTCTAGATGTCTTCCTCTTCCTGCACTGCCTTGTGTGGCTGTGGCAGCAAGTAGGTTTCTGGGTGTCCTCTGCGTGCCTGCAACACAAGGTGGGGCTGTGGGTGGGTCTCTGTGTCCTGCCATGTGGTGGCGCCAGGCGGTGCTCTGAGCTACTATGGGCCCACCAGTGCTGAATGGTGGCAGGAGGGTCTCTGGGCATCTTTCCTCACCCATAACATTGGCAGGTCTCTGGATATCTTCCTACCTTGCTGTTAGTGGCCAACAGAATTCTGTGTATACTCAGTTCTCTTTTCCTGGGTAGTATGGCTCTGTTTCTGTGTTTTAAAATTAGTTCCAATTAAGAGTGGAAACCAACTGATACTATAGTTTTAAAGTCTACTGAAGAACCAGCCTAACTCTATTTTATAGTCAGGAGCCATTTTGAGTCTGTAGACAAGTTTTTGTTTACTTAAGATTCTGTTTCTTAGAGTTGGGCTGTGCCCTATCCTAGTAACTATAGGATGTTCAAAAACAAATGTTCCAGAAACATTACCTTAACTGGCTGGGCTTGCATCTGTATATATGGTCGCTGAGAAAATCCTCCACACTATGGTATTGTTGTATAAAAATCCTGAGAAACTAGCTCAGGGCTGGTCTCATGAACCATGACTTAGTTCAAGACAGTTGCTGATCTGGCTTTGATGTGTACAAGGATAAAGCCTGTTTTAATTTGGCCATAATTGGTGGTCTTTCTCTTCATGTCTGTGGGATTAACACTATTAAGTTCCAGTTCTGTAAATATCACCTACATTCCATGGTTCATCAAAAATCTTTTTAAAATGTATTACATTTGTTTATTTATTCTATGAGTATGTGTGCATGCATGTACACATACATGTGTGTGCATTTACACATGTGTACTTAAATATGTATGTGCACATATTTATGGATGAGTTCTGAAGCCAGAAGAAGGCATCCAATACCCAGAGCTGCAGTAACAGGTAGCTGTGAGCCACTCAACTCAATGTAAACTCTAGGAACAGAACTATGGTACTCTGCGAGAGCAACATGTATTTTTAACCACTGGGGCATCAGTCAAGCCTTAATTTATTTTATGTGTACACAAATATGGGTCATGGCCTGCATGTGGGAGTTAAGAGACAAATTGCTGGACTCAGTTCTCTCCTTTCATCACTTGAATTCTGAGATCAGAATTCATCATCAGGCTTGGAATCCAGTCCTTACCTGCTGAATCTTCTCACTGCCCCAACCCCTCACATGTTGGGGGTTGTTATATGGATTCAGAATGACTCTATGGTTACTTTGAAGAATCTTCATAAAGAGATGCAGTACTGCATAAGGAAGAAAACTGATCCAAAGTTCAAGTGTTCAATATTACACTCTTCATAAATGAATACATACATAGGTACTGCCTTGAATGTTACGTGCAGGTCAATAGAATAATAGTACTTTCAAGTTTGTTGGCAAACTATTGAGACATTTACAGTTAACTGATATAAAGCTCTGTTGAATTATAAAATGTTTGTAGTCACTACAGCAATATATTTAGAATCATATTTATCACATCTCCTCTAGGTCTAATTAGGCTGTGTCTGCTTCAGAAAATATCTATAGTGCATTAAGAGCCCAGAGCAAACTTTTATCCCCACACTCAAATAGCTGGAGCACTGAGCTGCCTCAGGCCTTTCATCACTTCCAGTTGTAGAACAGCTATGTAATTAAGGCCAATATCATGTGCTTTACTTTCTAGTGGCTTCCATTTTGATTCCCATCATGAATTAATCCTATTTAAAAAATTGTCTATTGAGTGCATATTACGTTCATGTACTTTAGCTGGATTGAGAGTATTGATGGTTTGCTGTTACTTATTATTTTTAACATAATGTTTCATGATTATTACGGGATGAAATAAATCCAATCTCTGAAAATCCTTTGAAACCAGTTACTCAACATACTATCAAACATTACAGGAAGCGGTCTATAAACTAGGAATATTTTGGTAATCTTTTAGGTTCTTCTCCTCACAAATTTTGGCTTCCTTTGTAGGAACTCACTCCATGAATATATAAAGAGAAAAATTATTTTTATAGCAAAGAAATAGTGACTCACCATAGAAAATTATTCATTAAATTATACTTATTATTAAATTTCCAGATTCTTATGATAAAATTTCCCCAGAAGATATGGTTTGCTAATGTATTAATATTTCAAAAGTTCATTTTGCAGTTATCAAAAACTCCTTAAAATTTATTACTATAATTTCTAAGGAAACAATTAGGATTTTAAGGCTAGAACACTTTAACTGTATGCTAGCAGGGATTTACATGGTGCTATTTAGTTCTACAAGTCCTCAAATACACTATCATTTTTTTCAACCTGGGGAGCTCACTTTAAAGAGAGGAAACAACTGTATCAAGAAAATAAAATTTATCCTGTACCAATCATTTATTAATATGACCTCTCTATGTAATGAAGTAACTGACAATAATGTCCAATAATACTACTATAATTATGATAGCATGTCAACTGGCAAAAGAATAAGGAACATGGCAATTTCACTTCCTGAGAATGCATATAACCTGATGGTAACCCAAACTCACTTTGATAAGGCTAAACCAGTGTTGAGAGCAGGCCAGTACTCAGGATACTAAAGTAGAGGGACTGCTGGAGATGGAGAAGAGCCTGAACACAGTGAGCTTTAGGTCACCCAAAAATAAAAATAAGGCAAATCAATGAAGGAACACTATCTGATTTCAAAATTAAAAAAAAAAGAATTACTTTCTCAATCACTGTGAATATTTTGACGAACAGTTTAATTTATTATACAACTGAAATACTTCCATGATTCAGCATTACTGAGCTAAAGAAATCTATATGGTTCAATTCAATTAGCCTGACCAGAGTATGAAAATCTCCCCCCCCTCTCTCAATCTCTCTCTTGCTCTCTCTCTCTCTCTCTCTCTCTCTCACACACACACACACACACACACACACACACCCCACATATATTTCCCAGCTTTTTAATATACTATGATTTCATAACATTGTTTGGAGAATATGAGTATCTATCAAAGAATAATTTCTAATTTTATAACTGAAAAACATTTTTAAATGTCTTTAGTTTTAAAGAATGTAAGACAGAAAGACAAAGGCTGAGAGGTATACAGAGAATCATGGGAGAAACTAATATTCTAAGAGTGTTTTTACATCTATTTAAAAATAGTCTTTGTGGGGCTTTTCTGTTCAATAGGGGCACGTGGTATGTAGAGAGTTGTCTGCCTGGGTTTACGGCAGACTTAACAATATTGTCACAAGGGGAAAAAGAAACCATAGCAATCACACAAAGCATCATCCTGAGTTTGTGTTAGACAACAAACAGGAATGTTGTTGCTTTCTCAAACTAATACTCATACATTTTTTCTAATTAGTGGAAGGTTATGCTCTGGTTCAGCTTATTGCAAGCAAACTCAAGTGTTGGAAAATCAATAATGCTAAACAACAGCAACAATCCTGAGGCAGCGGTGGTGGTTGACGGGAGAATGTATGGACTGCCTGTGCTGGCAATGTTCATTCGTTCAAGCATTTGCTCTAATGAGAAAAGCTCTATTACCTTCCAGAAAAAGAACTTAAAACTCAAGCTCTTTCCTGCTATTGCTATATGCCAGCATGTTGGCAATCTGTTCCAAAAGAAAAATAATGTTTGCTTACTATAACAGCATAAAATATAGGCATTTATTCTAAACAATATTTAAAAAGAAATACAGACTATCTCATCAATTGCTTTTTTTCTAAAGAAAAGTACATGACAAAGCAACAATACTGGATTTGTCAATAGCCTAATATCCTTGGTTAAGAAGAGTTAAGTTGTAAGATTTTGAGACATAACAACTGTAGTACTTTTCTGTAACTTTAGCATATTATATTACTTCTCTGGCTGCTTTGACCAATACACTGACAAGAACCAACTTAAAAAAAATTCTTCTGGTGAATAGTTTGAGAAAGGATAATCCTTCATGCTAGGGTAGGAATGGCAGAGTATTGAAACATGAGGTGTTTGGTCACAAAGCACTGAGTCAGGCAGCAGAAAGTAGACTGAAAGTGGGGCTTGGCTATCAAACCTCAACTAACCCCAGTGATCCATTTCCTCTAGTGATGTTTTGCCTCCTAAAGGTTCCACATTCTTCTCGCTGAAGAGCAATTTGAACCTATGAGGGGTACTTTACATTCAAACCACACCATATATTAACATAGAACATACAAATGGAATATGACCATACTCTATCTTATATTATATTATCTTAAGAATTATTATATTAAATATTAATTACTTGTATGTGCCATATATTCTTATAAAAATAATCATAAGTACCATTTTTCTATTCTTTTGCTGAAGAGAAAAGATCACAAAATACTAGCTGATTTATTGCAGATCACCTAAGAAAGGGAAGGAACTGGAATTTAAGTTTGAGAATCTCTGACCTCCTAATCTTTCTTGATACCACACCATTTTTGCTGTCAAGTCCAGGAAAAAGAAAGGGGAAATTCAAGATTATCTATAATATCTTTAACCCAAAATGAATAGTTCTTTGTGATATTTGACTAAATATTTACTAATATTAATCATTGAAAACTAAATGGCATGTATTTTATTGAGATGAATTATGATAGTTCAGAGTCAATTTGTACGCTTACTTTCCCATTGTTCGATTTTGGATTTTCTCTTCTTCTTTGTTTTCTGGGAGATTGTTGCTTTAAACTTAATCATTAATAAGACCTACATTTTTATAGTAAAGATATTTTAGTCGGCAGTCCTTTGTTCAGCTACCTCACAGTGTTAACAGTCAGCAGATTGCATTTAGGAAGAGAATTTATGACTGTAGTGCAGTTTTCTCCAGCTCCAGATAGAATCCAGTTCTGACCTTAGCTCTAATAATACAGTAATTTGACCAGAAATTCTAAAATCTAAGTATGTTGAAAAGAAATCAGTACTTTTGCACCTATACTCCTGTTTCATTTTCAGTAGCCATTACAATTTAATATACTTTTCCCATTAAAAGTGGATTTATAAAACACTAAAGAGTATAATCTAAGATAATTATTTCTCTTCTTAGCATACATACACGTTTTCCCTTATTCTTCACATAGTATTTGAACAGCTTTGTAAGAGAGTTAGTTTTCTTCCTAGTTTTGTTATAATGCAAAAGGACTATGATATGAACGGTTGAAGCTGTTTCATCTATCAGTCTCCTTTGGGAAAATAAAATGATCCCAGAATAACAGAAGTGCAGTGTTGTGAGAAGTCTGAAATGCATCAGTGCTGTATACTAATTAGGAAGTTGTGTGAGGTAGGTCAGCAAGGAGACATGGGGCACTGCTTCCTGGATCTGTGTCTGCAGACAGTCCTGGTGATATGTACTTTTCAGAGTTACTTCAGCTAAGATTCCCTCCCTTGCAATATGCATATGCTTGACTTTGGCTCTCTAGTTTATTTATTACTGGAGAAAAAAAAGTAATCCTGTTTAAATAAACCTAGCAATTGTTGCTTCAAATGACAGCAATGAAGTCAAATGTGTGCTCATATGGCATACTTACTAGATTAACAATTCTTGCTATATTTATCTTTTATTTTCAAACTAAAACCCTTTCAATGATTATTGACATTAATTGAAAGGATTGTTTATAGACAAGAGTTTTTCAGTTTCAGAAAAAAATATAGGTTTTTAAAAGACTATTCAAAGGGACATAAATGAATGTTCAAAATGTTAATTTTCAATTGACAATTTTTAAAACTTCTATAACATCAATGCATTCTTCTTTCAAGAAAAATCAGATAGACTCTCAAAAAGAATACAGATATAAATCTACTTCTGAAAATCTCTTTGGACTCCTGTGAGATCTAGGATTAATATATTTTTTATTCATTATGACCAATAAAATTCTAGGTATGTCAATTCAAGAGTCCTAAGTCACTGAAGAAGCAGAATGTAAATAAGAATGAAGAATTCTGAAGATTTTGGGTTATTCATTTTGTTATAGGCCAAAGCAAATATTGGAGGGATGGTTTTGAATCTGGCTAAAGAAATTTGGATGGTATTTTCAGTGTTGTGATAGAAGAATGCATGTAGAATTCTCATGGGTTAATGGGCACCTGTGAAATGATGAGATAGATCAACAAACAGTAGAGTACCCTAGAAGGTGGATTGGGGAAGGGGGCAGCTAGGAAAAGAGACTTATTAAGGCCACACAGTATAGTCTCAGCACAGGTAACATGGTGGCAATGAAAAGAGTCAAGTTAGTACCAGCTATAGTTTATATGACATACAATACAAGAAAAGAAGTAAGGAAAAGACTTAAGAAGAAAAGCTGAAGAATGCTTTTAAGAGAATGATGGAATGAGGAGTAGAAGGCTTTCTTTTTCTTTTAACTTTAGGGGACAGGTAGCAATTGTGGTTGTAAATAAGTTGAACTGGGGTATCCAGACAGATATTTCTATTAGGAAGGTAGAGGTAAAACACAGATTATTCTAGACATTTGTGTGAATCACAAGGTCTCCTTAACAGAAACTTTTATGGAGGTGAAAGACTAAATATCTGAATCATAGCTGATCTCCAAAAGAGAAAGCACCCAGTATCTCACTTTGAACATTTAGTGTGTAGATTGCAATGAGGCAGTATAAACACGGCCATTGCATTTCAAGATAACTAAAATTATTTTGCTAGAAAATTAGTCGTTAGAAATAGGGAAGATGAAGTATGGTAAAAGAAATTTGTCACAGAAATCTAGGGAGATTGCTAGTGTATAACTATGACCAAAAAGCTATAAGACTGTCTTACAATTTTTTTTACTTTAATTATTAAACATACACATTGTCTTAGAATTGTATTGCTGTGAAAAGACACCATGACCAAGGGAACTCTTTAAAAGGAAAACATCTAATTGGGGTTGGCTTGCAGTTTCAGAACTTTGAACCACTATCATCATGGTGGGAAGCATGGCAGCATGCAGACAAACATGCTGCTGGAGAATGAGCTGAGAGTTCTACCTCTTGATCAGAAGGCAGCAGAAGGAGACTGATTTCCACACTGAGTGTGGCTTGAGCATATATAAAACTTCAATGCCTGCTTCTACAGGAACATACTGCCTCTAGCACACCCACACCTACTCCAATAAGGCCACACCTCCTAATAGTGCCACTCTCTATTGGCCAAGTATTCAAACATATGAGTCTATCGGGGCAATGCCTATTCAAACCACTACATAAATAAACAAAATCTTCATTTTTATTGCAAATAATGATTAAATTAAAAGACACGGATCATGGTGTATGCTACTACTAGATTGTAAGAAGTTAGTCTTCTGCTAACACTGAGAAGCAATCTTTAGCATTAACATGCATAAAGTGGTACACACTAACAAAGAATTGAACAAATAACAAAGTTTTGTTATGTTTCTTAAAACTAATTGAACATCTTTACTTGTATGTGTCAATAAAATTGAAATATATGTTTTATCATTTGGGGCTCATGTCTGTAATCACAGCATTTGTGAACTTGAAGCTGTAGGGTTGCTTGTGTTTGAGGCTAGCCCAGATTAATAATTAGTAAGTTCTAGGTAAGCCTTTTTCTACAATGTAAAACCTTATCTCAGAAAAAGGAGTAGCATTGCCTATTTGATAATGGATTTGTAGGAAACGAAATAATGTAAGGGTACTAAAAGAGAATATGGGCTAGATGCTTGCCAATGTGTCAGTCAGAACAATTAACCTTTCCCAAATTTCCTTCCCTGGACTATGAAATAGGGAAACATTACCTAATTGGTTTTCTCTGATCTGTGAAGATGAAAATACCTAATATAGGAGAACCCTATCAGTGCTCAGGTCACTTGTTATCATTCCTGTTAGAATGTATATTAATTACTTTTCTTATCCCTGTGACCAAATACCTGGTAAGAGACAACTTAAAGAAGGAATGGTTATTTTGTCTTAAAGTTTAAGAAGGGATGCACTCCAGCATGGCAGGGAAGTTGTGATCACAGATGCATAAGGCACCTGGTCACATTTTATATCCACCCAAGAAGCAGAAAGAGATTAATGTTTCTGCTCAACTCATTTTCTCCTTTTTATTCAGTCCGTGACCTGAGCCTATGATATGGTGTCATCCATATTCAGAGTGGGTCTTCTCTGCTGAGTTAAATGTTTCTTGAAACATGTCCATTGGCATGTATGTTTCCATAGTGACTCTGACTCCTGTCTAGCTGCCAATCAATATGAATTACAGACTGACCAAATTATTTGTTCTATGATTTAATTAAACATTATTCCTAAAGCAAGCACTTTCTAGATGATATAATGGAGTTAATTTCTGACATAGTATCTTATTAAGGAGGAAAGATTTATTATTTTGTTCCTGGTACATATAATGTAACAATCCTACAACTCAGTTTTCTCATATTCCTATGACTCTCTATACTAGAAGTGATAACTAAAGTGTAGATGGTAATACAATGAAAATGAGTAACAAGAATGGCTTGCAGGCAGGCTAGAGTCCCTTAGAATAATCTCAGGCTGGCCTGGGAGCTGAAAGGCAGCAGTATGGGGCCTATGTATATTTCAGTGAGCTTCACAGAATGTGTTGCTTTGAATAGGGAGCCAGTCTTGCATATGTGAATATATTGAATATAGATAAAAATCCTATCTGGGGAAAATGTGTTTGAGCTGGAAGGTGGGGCACGGGTAAATTTTTCCCCTCCTCTGTGATCCGGAATTTATTTCCAGGGAAACTTGAAAGACAGAAAAAAGTTAAATAAATGTTGAGGGCATCAGTGGACTCATCTGAAAGTGGGCTGAGAATAAACAGACAGTATGTAAGATTTGCTTTGAAATCTAGATCTCTTAGTTTCTGTGATCTCAACGATAACATTCTTGAGGCTGCTTTTGCACTGTTAGAATGAAAGTTGTGAATATCTACTAACCCATATAATAATCAGCCTTCAGTAACAAAAGTTCTTTAGCCATTGCTTTAAAATGCATATAAATGTGCATAAAAGTCAATGCAAGGGTAGCTATAAGTTTGTTCTGTATAGAAATGAGACTTACTCATTATTAGATGAATATATTGCTCACTAGGTATAACTATCTTGCTAACTAAATCTACTTATAAAAATAAATGACTTCATATTTAATGTTGAGATAAATGTATTTCTGGCATTCTTCATGTCCCTGGATCACAGTCAAAATGGACGTTCTTATAACCATTTTTGAAGTTCATGTTCTTAAAACTGAAGACAAAGTAGAAATATAGAATTGTAAAAATTTCATTAAAATGTTTCTGTTTGATTTTATTTATCTTATATATCATGGAGTACTATGCAAAATTTAGTGTAAGAAGTAGATTCCTGACAAAGCCAAATTTGTTCAATGTCATGAGTTAAGGTAGCATGTCTGATGACCTACATTAGAGTTTCTCCTTCAGATATCCCATTTCTGGTGACCTTTTGTCTTGCTGACTGTTCTGACTTCCTCCAAAAGCTTGATTCTATGTAGTAGCGTACTATATTTTTTATAGTTTGAGAATTTCATACATGCATATAATGTATTTGTTCAAGTCTACTCCAATTCTTGTCTTTCCAAATCCTTCCTTATCCCATTCCTGTAACTCTTCCTCCTAAATTTCATGTGCTTTTCAAAATTTAAATCCACAGTGCACACTTAATGCTGTCAGTATTTTAGCAGTTGTAGAGACACCTACTGGAGCATGAGCAGTCTCCCTGGTGCCATATCTTTGAAGAAAACTGACTCCTTCTCACAGCAGCCTTCAGTTGCCAATATCTCCTCAGGAAGGAGTGTGGAATTTCTTGGGCCCCTATCCCATCCATGATGGGATTGCATATGGCTTGAACAGCCTATATAATAAGGTAATGTGTGCAACCTACCTGTCATGTCTGGAAAATACTTGCACTGCATATACCTTTGGCTCTTATAATCTTTCCACACCATCTACTGAGATGATCCCAGATATTTGCAAAGAACATATATGGTACAAATGTCCTTTTTAAGGCTGAGCACACCATGACCTTTTCTATAAACTATTTTGAGGATACATCTGTAATCATAAAACAAATGTGACTACATAGCATCAGAATATGTTGATACCTAACAGAATATAAAGATACTGACTCTTGTACCAATATAAAACTAACATAAAATGCATTAAAGACAATTTAAAAGAACAAAAAGTGAATTGCATATTAATATAAAGTTATTTTTTATATTTATTAATTATAAATGAAATAGTTTTGTACTTATAATTGAGTGTCTTCGATTTGATCAGATAATTAAGAATGATTTTGTGACTGAAAAGATAGCACTGGAATTTAGAGATATGTCACTCCTGCTATTTGCTTGGTAACTACTCATGCTGACCTTATTGGTATCAACTCTGGACAGTTTAGCACAGAACTCTTTAAGATACTTATCTATTTTTAAACCACCTGTTCATTCTATGAGGTATAATTTAGTTAAAACTAAATGGAACAATCAGTTCAATTACTGGTTTTATGAGTAATTCAAGTAGTCAAACTACATTGACACCATATGAATTGAAATTGTGTCAGTTAACACACCCACATGATGAGACTCTCACTCTCTAACAATCTCTTTAATTGACATGTATGATAAATGAGTGGCCAACACATCAAATGAGTGATCATGTGTCAAGAAACATTTTAGATATTAGTAAAGCTTAAGTTCTTTTGTTCCTGATAAAATGCTTACATTTCCTTTCTATATCTCAATGGGTTATCATGAACAAGTTAGGAGTCTCTCTCTCTCTCTCTCTCTCTCTCTCTCTCTCTCCTCTCTCTCTCTGTTTGTGCATGTGTGTGGGTGCATGTGTGTGTGTGTATGTGTGTGTGTAGTATGTGTGTGTGAATAATGTCACCATTTAGAAAGGTTTCCTTTCTCCTGGTTAATTATAAAGGGGTAAATACAGTACTTTTATATGAAATTCTCAAAAAAAAATGAAGTAAATAGAGCAAATATCCTGCGTTTTCTAGATCATCTTGATGTAATTATAGATGTCTTTATAAGACAACAGCCATGTGCATCTCTTATCTGCGGTGTGAGACAGATTCAATTAGACATCATAGCTCTGAAGAGAAGGGACGTGGCCATGGGACAAGTAATGATGAAAGCCTGCAGAAGTTAAGAGAATTCACCACTAGAGTCCGGAGAAAGTAACACTGACTTATCAGCAACTAGATGGTAGCCTAATACATTCTATTCCTCACTTCCAATCCTTCTAACTGTAAAATACCTTGACAATTTTTTTTAAGGTCTCTGGTATGTTATTGCAGCATAAATAGAAAACAAAAACAATTGTCTTAGAAAAGAGTATTCACATTAAAAGAACAATTCAGCTGTTAAGAATGTGTATCAAAAAGAGTAAAGAAGGATATGGCAACTGGAAGTATCCCTTTGAAAGGTTAAGTATACATTGCTTTCCCCTGAGAATCTTACATAGCCTCAGGCTTTCCCTTCTTACATTATAATTCTCTCTGCTCAACCCTATAACTTTTGATGGTGTTGACAACAAGTAAATAGTGAAAGAAAAGACAGCTGCGACTTGTTCTTTTCTGGCTGAAGCCACCATTAAGTTGAGAAGACTGAGGATGAGTTGAATGGAGAGGTTTTCAAGTGGTTAAGTCATTAATGGGAACTTGCATCATTAGGGGAACAATACATCCTTGGAAAGAATTGGAATTGTTGACTATACACACGAGTGAATTCCCATATACTTTGATCGGCAAATATTGCCTCATATTTCTTTTTTATCTTGAAAGACTAAAAGACAGCATGCTCTCAAGCTATGGGGCCAGAACTAGTTATTGGGTCATTTTACTATATGCTGCACTAGTGTTGATCATAATTGGTGACTGCTATGACATTATACTTTAACATGAGACTTTGGTAGCATATAGTTGCATGTGTTTAATTGTGACTATATACATGTACAATCTACATACACATTATGCTTTAAGCCACTTTTCCTTGTTTCTTTATATAGTCATGAACCTGTGATCGCCTGAATGAAACTGTCTTTTTAGTCTCTCAAACTGTAAAACAATTTATAAGTCTCATCTCTATCCTTCAACTACCAACACCCTCTTCTTTCTTCCTGTGCCCATTCTTTTTTTTCTGTGACAAAGAAAAATAAGAATCAATAATCATTTCCCAAACAGTTGTATTAGTATTAAAATGTTTCAAATGATAACATAAGCAATTACCCTGGCAATGACCATGAAAGTCTAAATGAGTAGGCCATGTAGTAGTCAAACCTGTTAGATTGTATAGAAAGTAATATATACTTGTCTTGTAGTGCTAGATATGCTTTTACCAAATATATATTATCAAATTTCATCATCTTTTTTTAAAAAAAAGAATGGTTATAATGAACTTTTATACCAATATAACTGATTTGCCATTAAACTAAAATAAATCCCTTATATGTGTCAATAACCCAGGATGGAGATATTATAATACCTTCTTAATGCTTATTTGATGTATGATATTCATAGACAGATACAAATGAGAAAGGATTGTCAGACTTTGGAATTCAGGAATGGATTTGCTTTAAAAGAGCATATGCCATGAAAGTATAATTATGTTTTGTAGTACCCCAATGGGATTTTATTGTATTTCATGGAGAGTTTTTAATTATATCAAATATGATCTGATTTGTATTTAAATAAAGCTGCAGGTTATTTGCTGAAAGTCAGTTGGAGAAATGCTTAATAAAAATATGACTAGGAGTAGGCACATATAAAGTTCTGAAGGTCAGAAATATGAATCATAGAGTAAAACTAAGTATTAAGCACAGATATGATGAGATCAATTAATGTACATGACTGGTTAACATTTCTGGACATATTTTTACTCGTTATATACCCCCAAAACATACTATCAAACAGTTTCTGGAGCCAAGAACTGTGCCAGAAGCTGGGGATACTGAGAAAAGAAAAGAATATATTTTTTAAAGCTTTTGCAGTCAGGAAGAGTAGAGAAAGTGTTCAAGAAGAAAATGAAACGATACACAGTGATATGGATGCTTTGATTGCTTGTAATAAGAACTTCAAAGTCCTAGGAGGCCTCAGAGGGAAAGTAATTCATTCTTCAAGATGGCAGAATAAGATATATAGAAAACAGTTTTTGCGTTTGTATTCTCTTCTTCCCTGTGACTTCTGTTATCATTCTTTTTTCCATGGTCATTTTACTACAAATGGGGGCTCCATAAAATGTTACATAAAAGACATAGCATGAAATATTAAATGCAAGGTAAATAAGAAATGTTGTCTTCTAAATCACAGCCAGGAAGGTAGTTAAAAAACTTGTTCTCATGGCTACAAAGGGGCTACAAATTTTGTTTTGAAAGATAAATAAAAGCAGATAGATAACACAGGAGAAATATAAATGAGGTTAGGTAAAGAGTCATTCTGCATTATGGACTCATATAAAAGGTGCATCAGAAAGATATGAAGCTTGACTATATCCTGGAAGAAGCAGAAGCAAATCAAGTACAGTTTATAGAACAAATAACAATTGATCAGGTAGGACCAAAGGCAGTGGCAAGAACATGTGCTCTTTATTGAAGGTCCATACCATTCTTACTCATTAATTTGATAGAAATAGGTTACAGATATTTGGATCAAAGGGAAGTACTATGGATTAGTGGTTAAGAATAGGACTACTTTTTTTCTCCTGAGTTTTTGATCTTAGCCATTCTGACTGGTGTGAGGTGAAATCTCAGGGTTGTTTTGATTTGCATTTTCCTGATGGCTAAGGATGCTGAACATTTCTTTAGGTGCTTCTCAGCTATTCGATATTCCTCAGGTAAAAATTCTTTGTTTAGCTCTGTACCCCATTTTGTAATAGGGTTATTTGGCTCTCTAGGGTCTAACTTCTTGAGTTCTTCGTATATCTTGGATATTGGCCCTCTGTTGGTTGTAGGGATGGCAGATCTTTTCCCAATTTGTTGGTTGCTGTTTTGTCCTTTTGACAGTGTTCTTTGCCTTACAGAAACATTGTAATTTTATGAGGTCTCATTTGTCAATTCTTGATCTTAGAGCATAAGCTATTGGTGTTCTGTTCAGGAAAATTTCCCCTGTGCCTATGTGCTCAAGGGTTTTCCCCAGTTTCTATTCTATTAGTTTCAGTGTGTCTGGTTTTATGTGTAGGTCCTTGATCCACTTGGACTTGAACTTAGTACAAGGAGATAAAAATGGATCCATAAGATCAAAAACTCAGGAGAAAACAGGTGCTGGTGAGGATGTGGAGAAAGAGGAACACTCCTCCACTGCTGGTGGGGTTGCAAGCTGGTATAACCACTCTGGAAATCAGTCTGGCGGTTCCTCAGAAAATTGGGCATGATACTACTGGAGGACCCCATTATACCACTCCTGGGCATATACCCAGAGAATTCCCCAGCATGTAATAAGGACACATGCTCCATTATGTTCATAGTAGCCCTATTTATAATAGCCAGAAGCTGGAAAGAACCCAGATGTCCCTCAACAGAGGAATGGATACAGAAAATGTGGTATTTTTACACTATGGAATACTACTCAGCAATTAAAAACAATGAATTCATGAAATTATTAGGCAAATGGATGGAACTAGAGAATGTCATCCTGACTGAGGTGACCCAATCACAAAAGAACACACATGGTATGCACTCACTGTTAAGTGGATATTAGCCCTGAAGCTCGAAATATCCAAGAAACAATTCACATATCAAATGATGCCCAAGAAGAAGGAAGGAGTAGCCCCTGGTCCTGGAAAGGCTCAGTGAAGCAGTGTAGGGGAATACCAAGAGAGGGAAGCTGGAATGGGTTGATTGGGGTACAGGGGGAGGGAAAAGGACTTATGGGGCTTTCTGGGAGGGGGGAATCCAGGAAAGGGGAAATCATTTGAAATGTAAATAAAGAATATATCGAATTAAAAAAAAGAATAGGACTACTGTCAGATTTTTAAGAGTCTAGAAGTACAAATCAGGCTTGTCCATTATATCACTAACACATTATGAGATAATTAAAATAGAGTAAAATTAGGATCAGATAAATTATATCTACCATATTTTATGTTAATGTGACTATCAACAGTTACAAGCTTGTGTGTGGTAACAAGTGGAAGAAACACCAGTTCCATCCTCTTGTGATTTACTTCCAAGGAAGAAAAATCTCTTTCTAAAGTACAGTATTACTCAAGTGAGTGCACTTGTTATTTAGATCTATTTAAGACATTTGTTGCCTTTTATTTATAAATGTACTACTCATTGTTCAGCTAGTAAACATACAAGAGTCTAAATTATTTAGAAGATTACAAGATAACAAATTTGCAAGGTTTCGATAATTAATAGTCTGTGTGCCTGTCTTTGTATTTGGTTCATGGTTTGAAATAATTAAAGGACCTTCAGATGGCCAGGAGGATATGTTGGCTTATTAGGAAAAAATAATTTAGGTTCCACCTCAGTTTTCCCAGGTTCCATTTGTTGAGAAAATTCCCTCTTATCTTTCTTTCAAGCTCCTTCCTCAGTTCTTGCTCTCTAAATAGCTTGCAATTTCATAAAAGTATAATCTTGATGTCTATCTTAAGCATTTCTCAAGTATGCAAAGGGGGCTTTGTACTTTTCCAGCTCCAAATTGCAGAGTGGAATCCTAGTCAGAATACATGAACAACTGCTTGATCCCAGATCCCACTTTTCATAACCAAACCCAAACAATAGCTTTGAGTACTTTAACTCAGAAAGGCAAGGTTTTTATGTTAAACATGACGTTCAGAGCCAGGGGTATAACTTTTTACCTAGCACTGTGTTTAGAAGAACCTTCTCTCAAAACCCACCAGGGGACACATCTGAGCTAGAGTCATTGTCATTGACTTTTCACACCTTGAGCAGGCGAGGTTATGTGTTTCTAACCACACTGGATGTCTTTGATACATGACATTGGAATTCTAGAATAGACTTACAGGGTCAGACACAGTAATTACGGGTCCTTCCAACTGGGTAGTTCTATTTACAAGCACTCATAGTGTATGGAATATCACCTATTGTTTATATAACAATATTTTGGGCAGAGAGTGTAAATTCCCAACAGACATAGTGATGCTGTATGATGACTTCTAGACTCCATGTTATTCCTTTCCTTTTTATCCATCATCCAAACATATCCAAGTTGTCCTGGGGATCAACCACCCAATAAGAACAGAGACCAAGAATGTTCATGTTGTTATGGGGCTGGAGAGATGACTTAGAAGATTATAACACTGATAGCTTTTTCAGAGAACCTAGGTTCAATTGCTAACACCCATGTGGTTGTTAACAACAATCTGTAACTCTAATTCCCATGGAACTGACACCCTCTTACGGCTTTCTTCCTAGGCACACACATGGTACACAGACATATATGCAGTCAAACAAACATTCATAAATATGAAATTAAAAAACAATAAATCTTTTGAAAAAGAATGAACATGCTGGTATCTAAATGAGATCAAGGAAAGCTCTCTTGGCCAGCATACTTTGAAATGGGAACTGAAAATTTAAAAATGGCTTTGGAAAGACAACATGATAAGGCATATACATGTGTAAGCATGGGAGAAAATAAAATATTCAGAACACTCTAACAGGCAAATGAGTTCTTTTATGAAAACAGCATTATAGAAAGGCAGTTGACCTAAGAACAATGTGACTTGGGTTATAGTGTGAGCCTGTCACTGAAGGTCTCTGGGAATATGGCTTTATCATTTGGCTTCCAATTTTCTAGCTGATAAAATGAGGCAATTATATGAGGTGATCTCAGTGCCCCCCATACTGTGTGTGTGTGTGTGTGTGGTGGGGTGGTGGTGATGACTCTAGAATAATTTTAACCAGGTTAGCACTAAAACAAGAGAGCTGAGCCTCTCTCCCATTCTGAGAGAGAGAGAGAGAGAGAGAGAGAGAGAGAGAGAGAGAGAGAGAGAGAGAGAGAGAGAGAGAGAATAGACATGTCTGTACAACTAGTGAATTAAAATTCAGAAAGGTTGTCCATAGTGGTGCTTGTTTCTGTAGGAAGGAGTCATGAATAGTTTTAATCTGATATTAGAACCTTCGAGAAGTGAGAGAATTATGGGGATGGGTTTGTCCTTCCTTCCTTCCTTCCTTCCTTCCTTCCTTCCTTCCTTCCTTCCTTCCTTCCTTCCTTCCTTCCTTCTTTCCTTCCTTCCCTCCTTCCCTCCTTTCCTTCCTTCCTTTTTGTTGTTTTAAACAAGAGGTTGCTTGGCATTGGGAGAGTCAGAACATACAGGGCCAGGAGGGATACTTGAAAAGGTCAGTATTCAGGAGGCAGGTTGAGAGAGATGGAAAACAGAAGATAAGTTTTCTGAGCCTCTGAGGAATGCAGGAAGTGCTGAGCTACCATTCAGCTGGATTTTATCAGCACAGCTGCTAGCTGTGCGTTTCCCTCCCAAAGCTCCCTGAAAAAAACATGTCATTTTGACACATGTGATAGGCTTAGCCAAATGGGGATAGAGTTCAAAATCATGACTGCCAGTTAGCTAAGTCCCAGTGAAATTCTGATTCTCCCTAAAGAAACATCAACTGAATCAACTCTTTACTGATCAGCACTGTGTGATTATTCCTCCACAAATCAGGACAGAACCTCAATTCTCCAGGTCTTCCCTATTTGTCTCGAGGTTTACTAGGGCTCAATGCTTAACACACAAAGACAAAAATCAACTCAGGTCTCAAAGCTAAAAGCCTTGTCATGTAACCAGCATGACCCAGCTGTTTTGCATTTTTCATTTGTTGGTGGATAGAAGGCAGACTGAGAGACAGTTAATTAGTGAGCTATCTGGGGGCGTATCTCCTATTTTATGGAGCTGTGTGTATGTATTTATGCTGCAGAAATGGTTAGTAATATATATCAATCACTTCACTAGTAGCTGGAACAAATGTTTAAAGAATCAAATATTTATAGAATGAGCATATTTATATTGTAGTTTTAAAGTAGAGGGAAGACAAGGTGGGGATAAAGGTACTCTGTGCCTTCCTTCTTCCCTTTGTGACATTTCTTTGAGTTGATTCTTCTCTATGTCACTCATTTGGTTGTTATTTTCTGATTATTTCTTATCAGAATGTGGGTTAATGGTCTGGAAGATGGCCCAGCAATCTGGGCCTGATCCCTAAGATCCACAAGGTAGAAGGAGAGAATCACCTCTCCAAAACTGTACACTGACCTCCATATATGTGATGTGTCATGCACACTGCCATCCCCACAAAATAAATGAATGTAATTTTTAAAAGTGCTTAAACGTGGGTTAAAAATGGTGAATTACAATCACTAAAATTAGAATAAGAGAGGAAAACCTCTCCTACTCTTTCTTCTGAAATAACCACCTATCTCCATTTTGACACCTCCACAGCATGTGTGTGTGTGTGTGTGTGTGTGTGTGCGCGCGCGCGGGCAAGTACATGCATGCAAGAATTGAATATTAAACAACAGAACATTATAAGCTAAGCTACTACACTGAGAAAATGCTTAGGGAGAGATGACTTTGCTCCATTGTGAATGAACATTGTATCAAGTACATCTAAAATCAATTTTAGATGTCACTAGATGTCACTTATGAATGTGGTTTGGTTATTGAACGTTGCCCAAAATTCTGTGTCTTAAGTACTTTGTCCTCAGGGTAGCATTATTGGTAGACAGTGAAACTGTTGGCAGAAGTTACTAGGATATGCTCAGAATATTGGATTTGTGCCCTTGGGGATTGTGAGGCACTGGTTTTGTTTCCCTTTCATTTCCACATTTTGATTCTTGAATGGTGTGTTGACTAGTTGATTCTGAGCTGTGCTACCTCCATTATTCTTTGTTGATCCAGGTCACAAAGCTGTGGGGCCACTCAATCACAGACCCAGATGTAAAAACATAGCCAAAATAATCCAAAAGCCACAAGCCAAAATTGGTTTCCTTAGGTACTTTGTTATAACACTAAAAATCAAATAATACAGCTTACTGGATGAGTAGCCTCCGATTCCAAATAGAATGCTATAGTATATGTTCTTTTGATGTAATCTTTCTCAATCCAGGGAAAAACGTAAATGGAAGTAACATGGTGATAGATTATAAGGCCAGTTTCTGAAACATATACTCTAGTAGGGCATGTCACATGCTATAGAGGTGTAACCATGCTGCTGAATCTGCCATACTAAACACTAATGTCAACACGGGGAGAGACAGATGCCAACTTTGTGTGTGGTGTTCCTACTGAAGCATAGAGATTTGAGCCAAAATGTCAATCCACAGATAATTATAATCCAAGCTCTTGTTTGACAAAATACCTATGTGGGAACCATTCAGCCGAGCTAAGTCAAGTCATGGAATTGTGTTCATGCTTAACTATAAATCATTTTTAAAATCACTTCATTTCAGGGTGTTTATTATGCAACAATGCATAACTGGAAGAGGGACCAAAAGCTACTGTTTATTTTACCTCTTGAAATCCTTATTTTCCTCATCTGTAAACTAAAGGTCACAGTAAAGTCTATTTTCAAAGGATGTTGTGAGGTGTAATGAAATAGTTTGGTATGCAGTTAGCACCATACCTCCATGCGAAATATATATAAGAGACTATGTATTCCAACATTTAAAATTAACTGTTAGTAAATTCTGAGTGTAAGGTTTTTTAATTAATAAGATACACATTCTGTACTGCACTCAGTAGAGACTAAGGAGCTTTGTGATTGAATATGCTGACCTTTTCCTGTTGTGACGCCTATAAATAATGACATCAAGCTAGGTAAAAGAAAGATAAAGAAAGATATTGTTCACAACTGGTCAGGTAAATTTCAGTCACAACTTGTTTTGAATCTGCCATCACTAAGGTGTGTGTGTGTGTGTGTGTGTGTGTGTGTGTGTGAGAGAGAGAGAGAGAGAGAGAGAGATAATTTAGGGCTATTTTAATTTGGAATTGAGAATAAAGAGAGTGGAGCACTTGGCAGCTACTTTGTTATAGTACCATCACAAGTATCTACTTTCAGTTTTTTCCTTTACACTATTGAAAAACAAAAGCTATATTATAGCAACAATATATACATCTAAAATTGTATTTATGGATTCAGTTTTGGGGAGCACATTTGCTAACTGCTTATAAGGTGTCTCTGCAACATATCTTGGAGATTTTGCAGATGACATTCTGTCAGCTGTTTGTCAAATGAGCAGGCAAGAGAAATCAGGCACCCCATGGTCAGCCACAGAGAATGCTATTTAGCAGGCCATACTGTCTATAAGTCAAGATTCATTTGTTTTTCTCTCCCAGAGAATATGTCTTACATTTTAATGACTCAGTGGAATCCCAGAGCATTGTAGTATCCCAGATAATCAGCCAAAAGACTTGCAAGATCATCAGTTGAAGATGTTAAGGGACTTTGTCACAGTTAATTCACGTTTGCCAAATCCTCAAAGTATTAATTTACCCAGAGGGATTTTTCCTTCCACATTTGCATGAGACACATAAGAAAGAAAGTATCTTTTTCAAATCCTTCACAGTTGTGACTATTTGGTACTATTTTATACACAGAAAGTACTGAGGGTAAAGGGAGGGTGGAGTAAAACTTTTTAAAGCTTCTTTTCTCCCTCAATGTGAATGGATGTAAATCTTTACTCTTTTTTTGAATAAGGAATATAATTGTACGAAATCCTTTTACAAGAAAACATTTTCCTTTGTCTGAACATAACCAGATAGCTCATGGCAAAGTTATAGAGCAGTGACAGCAGGTATTTAGTTCTGAACAACATGGCTAGGCAATATGTGATGGATTCAACACCGGATAGACTGGAGCCACTGTCAAGGACTGTGTCTTTTTGATAGATGCTCCAGATGATGAAGATATTGTTGCTTTTTTTTTCTGTTTTTTTCTTTCAGACGCTCTGAAAAGGTCAGCCTGTTCGTTTCTTTCTTTTTTTTTTATTTTTATTTACATTTAAAATGATTTCCCTTCTTCTGGTCCCCCACTCCCCAAATTGTTTAACCTCCACATATCAACCTACTACTGACTTCCATTCTTTCCCACACACTCCATTGTTGATAAGGTTATTCATTTTTTATTTTTAAACATAAATAAAATCAAATCATTAAAGTATCTTTATGTAAAAATTTGTCAGCCCCATTGTGTTCTTATTCATATATTTTACAAAAAACCATTTATCTACATTTCAGTATGCTGTAAAATAACTGAGGAAAATAACAAAGTAAGGAGACTGTGTTAGCTACATGTTAATGCTTGATTTTTATTTTAGATTCACCAAAAGAATTCTACAGACTAAAGGTACTGATTATGTATAAATATCCATTTCACATTATAAACTGGAAGCTGAATCAAAAAGGATCCAAGGAAGTCACCTCAAATGTATTTCTAATCTGAAATAACACTCAGAGATTTTTCTTTCCATTTCTGCTTATTAATTCAGTACTTTTTGCATTTCCATCAATACTGTTTATGTGTTTACTGGTCTCAAATGTACCATTACTGAAAATAGGAAATTTATCTCAGTCATGAAACCAGTATACATTGATTGTGTATGATCTAGGTAGCATGGAAAGGTGCTAGAAAGGAGAGAGAGAGAGAGGAGAGAGAGAGAGAGAGAGAGAGAGAGAGAGAGAGAGAGAGAGAGAGAGAGAGAGAGAGAGAGAGAGAGAGAAAGAATGGAAGGAAAAGAAGGGAAATAAGCCTTCTTTGGAACATTCCTCAATTCAGTAGAGCCGAATCAGCATATAAATATAGTGAAATCATCTAGTATGTGTATATAGACAAGAGTATAGTGTGATAGCACATTTGTGACTGTACATACACAGAGACAGATACACAGTCACGTACTGGAAAAAGAAATTCTAGTTGGATGTTACGAAGGAACATTTTTGGGCATGAAATGAGACAGCTAGTTGCCCTAATGGAAGGAATTAGGGATAGACCACTGACCACAAGGCTACATGTAAAATGTATATTGGAATGGGATATTAGAAACATGAAATTATTTCAGTTAATGCCAGTCCAAAGGAAAGAGAGTAGTGTTGAGGAACAATCTGCTTTCAAATCTAATTATGTGTTCTTCCAGCTGGTAAGCTCATCAAAATCTAGAAAACAAACATATTATTTGATAAAACAAGGGACATAATGTCCAAGGCCACTGCCTTAGTCTTATAAATGTGAGGGCTGGGAGCTTTTCCTTTATCTCACAAACTTCGGTTACACCATAATTTACAACATTTTTTTCTGCTTTTGATAAAAATCATAGGAATGAAGTACATCTACTACATACAGAATCTTTACAACTGAAATTGATTTTTTACTCTAAGAAAAAATTGCCATCAAAATTATTAACTTTTAGAGAACAGTTCTTTATAATGCTCACTTCTTTGAATCCTACTTTCAGTTTATTAAAACATTATTAAGTGAATTAGGAAATAAATGAAGATACTAATTCTGATTATTTTCATATTCTTAATATTTTTTATTATTGTTTATATTTTTATTTTCTATATTCTTTGTTTACATTCCAAATGATTTCCCCTTTCCCAGATCCCCCCTCCCCTAATATTTATATGGTTCTAGGGAACACTTGAGCACATGTAATTTTACTTTTAAAACAATAATAGGTTATATGAACACTAACTAAGCATCCAATACATGAAGTGTTTGGGTTTAGAAATGTTTTAGAGTTAAGTTTCTATCTTTTAGATTTTGGAATATTATTGATGGAAAATGAGGTATTATGAAGGTGGAAAGCAAATTCAGACAGGAGCCATACCACATACACATATATAGCTTGGGCAGGTTTTAGTAAATATTTCAATAATTTTGTTCCTTTTCATAACATGGAAATTTTCAGTTGTGGCATATCAGAACTCAAAACATTTTGAAGTGGGGATTTTTAAAGTTAGAGATGCAAATTACATATTAAGTTTTATTTGGAACTGGAGAGATGGCTCAAAGGTTGAGAGCACCGACTGCTCTTCCAGAGGTCTTGAGTTCAATTCCCAGCAACCACATACCATCTGTAAGGAGATTAGTTGCCCTCTTTTCGCATGCAGGCATATATGCAGGCAGAACACTGTACATAATAAATAAATAAATCTTTTAAAAAGTTTTATTTGGCTAAGAAGTAGAGGTCTATTGTTGGAAAAAGTATATTACTGCAGGATGGGATTTGAGGGTTTATTGCCTTGCCCATTTCCTGTTATCATTCTGCTTCCTGTTTAGAGCTTAAGTGTAACTAACCAACCTCTGGCTACTACCACCATACCATGTCTTCCTTACCATAGTGGACTCTATCTCCCTGGAATTGTAAGCCAAAATATATCCTGTCTTCTTTTTTATTTAAGTAGAAGCCTAAAGAGCTAATGGAATTTATTCTTTTGTGAGCTCTTAATATTTGGCTGTGTTAGGGTTTGACCCAGGTCTATCGGGAGAGTCAATCAGGAGAGTCAAATGAGTATCAATCACATGGACTGCCTTGCAGCCTATTACACTACACTTTTACCTTTAAATAGAATAGGATGCATAAATATGAGATATAACTGATACTCTACCCAAGGCTGAAAAACATTCGATTTTTTTCCCAAGCATGTACTGGCTTCAGATTTGTCTTTGCCAGGGTATTTCCTTATAATAATTCTGGCCACCAAAGTGAATTTTACCACCTTTGATCTCTTCTCTACCAATTAGACTGGAATGTCTAATGAGAGGACAAGAACACCGTACATTAGATTTCTTATGTATGTATGTATGTATGTATGTATGTATGTATGCATGTATGCATGTATGCATGTATGCATGTATGCATGTATGTATATATGTGTATGCATGTATGTATGTACGTGTGTGTGTGTGTGTGTGTGTGTGTGTGTGTGTGTTCAAAACCTAGAGTTCAGTGATTCAGCTAGACTGGCTGGCTGACCATCCAAATCTGTGGATCTTCCTGTCTCCATTTCTCCAGTATACACATGTACTGGGTTGCACACAGCCTAAAAAAAAAATTTCATCACACTGTACAGAATGGTGTACAGCTTAAAACTTACAAATTATTGATTTGGGGAATTTTCCATATAATCTTTTTTTATTATAGTTGAACACAAGTTATTGAAACTAGCCCTAGCATACTGGATTGGTTTTTTTGTTTGTTTGTTTTGGTTTGGTTTGGTTTTTGGCAACATGCCATAAACTAGAGTGTCATCTGGAAATATAGAGCATCAATTGAAATCCCATTGACTGCTAGACAAGTTTCTGTGGCTGTTTTCTTGATTAGATTGATGTGAAAAGGCCCTGCCTGCTATGGGTAGTGCTACCCCTTGGCAGTTAGTTTTTAAATGTATAAAAAGCAAATTCAGCAAGCTAAGAGGAATAAACCTGTAAGCAACTTTTTGTCTGTGCTCTTTCCTTCAGTTCCAGGCTCTAGGCTTTGCTTGAGTTCCTGCCTTGGTTTCTCTCAGTGACTGATTGTAATTGAGATATGGGAGGCAAAACAAAGCCAAACAAATAAAAACAAAACAAATACATGAATAAAAAGTAACCCAACCCAACCCAACCCAACCCAACCCAACCCAACCAAAAAAACCCCTTTCCTTTTCCAGGTTAGTTTTTGTCAGTGTTTTATAACAGCAATAAAATGCAAACTAACAGACACTAAAATTATGAATAAAGAATCACTACTGTAACTCATCTTTTCAAGAAAATGTTATTTTAAGAAAATATTTAGTGATGTAGAAATATACTGATGTTTAGCCACACTGAAACCAGTAAGAAGTTCATTCCTTCCAGTGTGGTGAAAATCTTTAAAATAAATGCTCTATCCATAAAGTTATATGCCCCTATACCCAAGAATAAAAGATAGAAATGTAATTCAAACATCAAGTATACACTAGTAACAAAGTTATAATGTGAACTGAAATAACTTCAGCAACATTCAACTATACCAATAAAGATTGAGGAATGGGTGTCCTATCTTGCATTTGGGGAGGGTTGCAATGATTCTTTAGAAAGTGAACTCTAAGTATGGAGAGTGTAATGATATTTTATATTCCTTAAGTGTCTTTTGAAAAATTAGAAAAGGAACGGACTATCTGGCAGCAGTACTATTACAAGTAGGCCTAAAACATTCATATATGCTCCCTGTTCCTAAGACTCTCCTGTCAGCCTTACAGTGATAACCATAGCCAAATCATCTTTCTAACCAGTACCTTCTCAGTGACACTGATCAAAAATAAAAGACTACCTAATAGATAGAAAAGTAACTTTTTTTCTGACATACATTTTCACTTGTCATAGAATGCTTGATTTTTAATCTCAACAGATGTATTTATTACTTACAACATGTACTATTGGAAACATCTTAAGTTACTTTTTTTAAAAAATGTGTATTTATTTTTATTTCATTTACATTGTTGTTTTGCCTGCATATGCCTTGGTGTGAGGATGTTGGACCCCCTGGAACTGGAAATACAGACAGTTGTGAGCTTACATGTGTGTGCTAAGAATTAAACTTGGGTCCTCTTGAAGGAACCTCAGCCAGTGGTTTTGCTGAGCCATCTCACCAGCCCCTTAAGTTACTTAAGGGCTGTTACATAAAACTTCCAGTAAATTTTATTCATTTTGGATTTTTTAACTCATGGACTGCATATTGTACATTTACTGATCTTCATGGGTTCCCCAGTTGCCCACAGACATTGCTGCTAATGGCTCCTGGCTGTCCCCTATTTAAGGAGACATACTTCTAAATGATTGACAGTGTGGAGGTTAGAAATGAGTCCAAAATGCCTCATACCTCAACATTAGGATTTCAGGTCCAACTGAAAATCACACTGAAGTTTGTCTTCACTTGAGAATACATGAACTATTCTCACCTCTCCTGCCCTGCTTTCTTCTACTTCAGAGTAATTATTTCTACCTCTACTAATTAAGACAAGTTCTGCCCCTAGTCATTCTCAGCCATGGCAATTTTCCATATTGCATTGGTCAGTATTTGGGGGAGTAGAGGCCCCACTGTCTCTGTTGCACTGCTCAGTTATGCCTCTGTAGCTAAAAAATAGCCAGGATAAGGTTAATACATATGATCATGGCTGTGGTCCAATAATATTGTATTTACAAAAATGGATGCTTACATTGTGCCCTAAGGTTTTAGTTTGCAAAACCTTGAACTAGAGTTCAGGGACCTAAAAGTGGCTTATTGTTCTATATCATTTAGATACTAGAGTTTTGCATTATCCTTTCTTTAGCAGAATGTTTGAATAATGTAGAAAGGCAAAAGATCTGAGAAGTGGAGACATATATTCATTTATCTAACCACATTCCCAATCCTCTAACATCACTGGCTTTACCATGAGGTAAATTTAAAGCACTGCATTTCAGAGGGTAGGTAGTTTCTAGAGGCCAAATCTGCTATTTTTTCATACAGATTCATAATATTGTTAAAAGCTGTTCTATGAGGATGTACAGATAGATGTGGACATGCTTAACTATTGCATGACTGTTACATGTGCATGCACGTGTGTATGTATGTTTGTATGTGTGTGGGGTATTGATATCTGGTACTTTATATAACATATAGAAATTGTAGGTTTTGATAGCATTTACTCTGAATAGGTGTCTTAGTCACTGTTCTATTAGTGTGAAGAGACACTATGATAAAGGTGTAAGAGAAATCATTTAATAGGGGGCTTGCTTACAGTTTCAGAGGTTTAGTCTCTTCTCATGGCTGGCAGCTTACTAGCACTCATATTGCTGGGGCATTAGCAAGAGCTATCTCCTGATCTACAGGCTAGGAGAACAACATTGGGCCTGGTGTGGGCTTTGACACCTCAAAATCTACCCATGGAGACACACTTCTTCCAAGAAGGCCATACCTCCTAATCCTTCTAAAGCTCCTCAGATGATGCCATTCCCTGAGACTAAGCATTTAAATATATGGGCCTATGTCGGCCTTTCTTATTCAAACCACCATAGGAGGCATGCAGCGACTTATCTTTCTGTCACAATAACAGTGTGCAATTAACCTTTTGAAGAATTATTAATAGTCTTCTTTTATTCATTCAGATTATAATACCTTCTTACCAACTATGTTTTATTGTTACTTGGACAGAAAAATTTCAATATTTGGAGTAGTTATGGTACAAAACATCTGCATTTGCATTCAGATGAATTATCTTTAATTATATACTTGAGTTTTGTCGCTACATATTAGAAATCAGTGAACAGAATTCTGTTCAATCCAAATAATTCAGATTCATATTTAGGTGACCCTGAAAACAGCATAATATAAACGTCCCACTCCTCAGCCACACTATTTACCATTAGGTTGTGACTTCCGCTACTTGCAACATATTTAATTCATATAAAAATAATAGTGACAGCTTTCTCATTAAATTGACTTTAGCCTCTGAACTCTGGGCCCACATATGTTTATTCTGAATATTGTTGCTTGTTGGTAGATTTGTTACCTGCTGCATTGCTCCTCAATGTCATTTCAACAAGGTCTGGAACTTTTTCTGGTCTGGCTACAGTATATTGTTTGAGAAAAATCACAATTTCCAATTTATCTTGCATTTGGCACTTGTGATATTGAAGAAATGTAATACTTAAGAGAAGATATAGTTAAATGTCCTGTTGGGTTCAGTAGGATCAATGGCTATATGGTTGGAAGTCAGTGTATATTACTGAGATGATTACAAACATCTACTGTAAGTGATTTATTATGTGTATATTGTATGTATCTTCTTTGAACATCTCTCAGTTAACCCAATTTATTTCTCCAATATTATGCTCTTCTCGCTGGGAAGCCTATGTTGAATGGGGGATCTTTTTCCTTAATTATGACCAATTTTGAAGGGATATTTCATGTATATTGGTTTAACTGAGCATTTTCCGAATCTTTCTATCTGTACAGTTCTGCTTGACACACTTTTTCATCTCTAAGAATATGTCTTCAATATATTTCAAGCCTACACAGTTGTATTTCAAAATCTTTCTCCCATGAAATTCAACTTATATTTCAAAGCTCAGATGAAAGTTTTCCTTCCCTGAAATTCTCAGCACTATTATCATGCTGCTGTAATTGCACATTTATTTTTATACTCTTGAATAAATGATTTGAGTTGCCTGAGAAATAGACTGGTAATTATCTCTCATATACCACCTATGGGATTCAATACTAGTTTGTTGAGTAAGTTGAACTAAAGACACTTGATATCAGAGATCCTCAGATATAAGTATCATGTTTCCAATTAGCAGTGTCTGAGAGGGTGATTTTGTTCATATATTTTCCTGGAATTGTGCTCTTAGGATTAGAAGAGTATAAAAAGCAGGACATGGAAGATAAAAGGCTGAGTCAGAAAGTATCTGATATTAATAAGCAGCTCTGGAATATAAATGTAAACAACCAACTAACCATCCAACCAACCAACCAACCAACCAACCAACTAGATTTATGCAGTAGTATTCAGAGTAACAGTATTAGTATCACTCAGAGAATTGTTAGAAACATATTAATTCAAGGTCAATGCACCAAATGAATCAGAAGGCCTAGGATCTAACTCCAGCTGTGTATTTTAGTACGTACTCTGTGAGACTCAGATGTGCAGATGAAAGCTAGCATTCAGTCTAAAAGAATCCTCTAGAGAGGACTGTGATGACCATAGGTATAAAGTATAACTCAATAGTACTAGCAGTAGAGATTTTCATGAGCTTAAAAGCTAGCAACATTTGAATGATATACCAATAGTAACTTGTAGAGTAGACAATAGAAGACCCTTTCTGACAGTCAACAAAGATTTTCACACAAATCCTTTAGATTGAGTGTACCAAAATATGTGTGGAGAATCGAATCAAATCAGCTGGAAACTGAGTAATTTGATACCTCTTTTGGCAGATGTCCAGGGAAACAGCAAGAGTAGAAATTATGGCAATAATTTTCTACGTTAAAAAGATGACTAGAGAGCCACAGCTGTACATGTAAGCAGAGAGCGACACTAATTACTGAATACAAGGGTAAGTCCTCATCCCAACTGTTAAGGGAAGATAAATTATTGGAATAAGCCTGCAACTGAAGAAGAGGACAAACAACAAAATGTGAGTCAATGACAAGCTGTCCCTGGCCAGACATATAGCTTTTCACATTCTTCCTGATGCTGAACACAAATAACCCTAGAATGTGAAATCACTGAATTCAAAAGGTTTTTAATAGCTTAAGCAATTCAGAATAGGGAGGAAAAATCAGAAAACCCAGAAGATCATTGTCTATCTTCATCCAAACCATTATATTAAAGTGTTATATAAAATGTGTTAGAGCAGATAGCTATATAGCAAACTGTAGGAAACATGCAGACTCTTCTATCTTTGTTATGGGATCTCCAAACTACTTTTCAGTAATTTGGGTCCAAAGTGATAAACTGTTACAATAAAAGAATTTGCTGTTCAGTTTATATTAAAATGAGATTGAATTGGCTGTGATGTTTAACTCCCTTAACTTCCATAAGCTTGTATGGCTTGACAAGCCTTTTGAATAAAACAGGAGGACAGGAGGTTAAGAAGCAATTTGTAAAAATGTGCAATCCTGATTGTCATTCTACTAGACATCAGAAGAAAAGCAAATAATACAGAAATACCTAGGAAAACAGTGAGAGAATGTTTTGTAACTGCAATGCAGATTGTGTTCTTAATGGGGTCTGTATTATATATTAAGTAAAAAAACATAAATAAAAATAAAAGCAGGCATAGCTGATTAGGCAGCAGTGACAGACATATAGCTGCTGCTATCTGGCACTCTACTGTCTCAGCATATATTTACTAACTGGCCTGTAATTACTTTTTTGGAACATTACCCAACACTGTTTTAGAGGAAGAAAGGATTCATTCTCTGTGAGACAAAATAAATAGGCCCTGTTTCTGGCAAGCAGCTACACCCAGTTTTATTTATTTGAAATGATAAATGTAAACACTGACAATTATATCTCAATGTTATTTTTCAGCACAAGAGTTTCAAAACTATTTTAATAGTTCTGTGGGGGATGTTCACCTCATAAATTAATCATTAAGCCATGTGACTACTCAAAATTATGGTATCTACATCTTTTATTTCTAGTATTGTGCTTTGACCATGAATAGCTTTCCAAATTATATCCAACGAAATCCTTGTAAGCTCTACTTTACTCCAGTGTACTCCAGTGGTTTGACTTGAACATGAATTATAGTTAGCTGAAAGCTTGAATAAAGTGGAACTCATGTTGTCTCACCTCATGAAGTTTCTGATTCAACAGGTCTATAGTGAGCCCTGGAAATTACTTTGGAACTCTTATCCTAATTCTTTAGTTCTTTGCTTCTATTTAGCCATCCCATCCTCAGATCATTTTACCCACTCTCCATTAAAAATCAATCAAACAAATAAATCCAACTACTGAACTCATTTTAAAAATGTAATAGAGCCTTGTTTTTCTTGTTTGTATTTTCTGGTTACTTATCCTACTTCACAGAGATATACATATTTGAATATATCCAAAACTATAGTATATGTATAATAATTACCATAACTTTGTTATGAAGATTGTATATATTGTATGTAAAATAATGTTGTGATAAAATTCATTACTTGGTAGGAAAATCTATCATTTTTTTTTAAAAGTGTACATATAGCAGTAGATAAATGGCTCAGCATTTAAGAACACTTTCTACAACTCCAGTTCTCAGCACCATGTCAACTGGCTCACAACTGTGTATAAATGTTACTCAAAGGGATGCAATGCCCTACAAAAACAATGGCTTTATACACAAGCAAGCACGCACACAGATATTAACAAGTTAATATAAAATTAAAAAGTTTCTATAAATTAAGTAACTAAGAAATATTTATGTTTTTACACGTGTATGTGTGTGTGTGTGTGTGTGTGTGTGTGTGTGTGTTTGTGTGTGTGTGTGTGCATGTGTCAGGTGGAGGAGGGAGTGCCACAGCTTGAAGTGGAGGTCAAAGAACAACTTGCTGTAATTGCTTTTCTCCTTCTATGGGTTCCAAGAACTGACTCCACTTGGCAAACACCTTTATCCACAGGCCACAAGAAAGATTTTTCCATATAGATTAAAATCTAGAATGACATATTACTAAAACCTGGTGATAATTAAGAACAAATAAAGCTCAACAATTAGGACACTGTAAATATTTTATAAATACTAAGTTTGATAGAATCATCTATTTCAGTCTTCTCAGACCACAAGTTCCTCTACTAATCTCAGTATAATGTGCTCGTGTTTAAAGTCTCAATAACTAGTCTTGTTTGAACTAGAACTTGCCCATTAAGAGTCTCCCCATGAAGTGTATTAGCCTTCGTTTGTTTCCATAGACCAGCCACTTAAGTGTTAGACTTCATTTATCCATTGTACTACCTTTTGTGTTGTCAGTGTTTATCCTTGACTCTTTTCATGATAGTGTTGTCACTTCTTTCATGAACCTACAAGCTTATATCTTAATATAGTTTGATTCATGAATATCCCTCTTTAAAAAGTGATTTTTATGTTTTAACACAATAGACTGATAGAATCCTCAAGAAACAATAGATTTTAAAATGAAAACATCTATTATTCATATAGTCTAAGCAGCTATTAAATACTTAACCCAATGTATCACATGTATATGACTATTGGCATCTAATTCATCATAACAACAACATAATTATTTGCTTCTATAGAACAGAACCTTTATGAAAAGCCATGAGTGGAACTTCAGATTTGTACCTAATAATTATCCCCTTTCATGGTAATAAGTCTATATTTTAACCTATTATAATATTTTTATCTGTTCTCTAGAGTAAGTTATTTTCCTATTTCAAAAGTATTTATTAGTTAATATGCTGGCTGCCTGTGTATGATGTCATCTTTTAAGAGTTGTATTTTCTTTATAAACTTTTTGCTCAAATGTTATATTCATGTCATTGTTATTTATATTTTTAAATTCATTTGTGTGAATATTTTCTTATCTCAACTTAATTTTCAGATAATATACTGATGAAAACATAGCAAGAGAAGGTGATTTTTATTACTGGTTTAGCAAGGTATGAATATTACATCTCTTTGAAAAGTCATTGAAGTGATCAACTTAAAAGAATCCAAAAGGAAAACATTGTGTTACTTGATAACATCAACAAATACAAGTTGCTGGGCAGTGGTGGCACATGCCTTTAATCCCAGCACTTGGGAGGCAGAGGCAAGCGGATTTCTGAGTTTGAGGCCAGCCTGTTCTACAGAGTGAGTTCCAGGACAGTCAGAGCTACCCAGAAAAACCCTGTCTCGAAAAACCAAAAAACCTAACCAAACCAAACCAAAGCAAAACAAACAAACAAACAAACAAACAAACAAACAAACAAACACAAGTTGTATTTGGTAGTAATGTCAAATTCCAGTACTTAATTGGGAGGGACAAGCAAAGCTCTATGAGGTCAAGGCCAGCTTGGTTTGCATAGTGACTTCTAGGCCAGCCAGAGTATAAGACTCTGTTTCAAAATGAAGAAGAAAAAGCAAAAAAGAAAGAAAAGAAAAATCAGGGGCTGCAAAAGATAGATTAGTGGTTAAAGACTGGTTGTCCTTTCCAAGAGGATCCAAGGTTTTTTCCTAGTACCCACACTACAGCCCACAACTGACTTGTAACTCCAGTTCCAGGAGATCTTATGCCCTTTGATGACCTTCATGGTCACTTTAGACACACACTACACATAAATACATACAGAAAAATACATACATGAAATAAAAATTTTAAAAATCTTTAAAGTTTTTAAACAGTGTATTTTGATCATATTTTTCCTCTCCAACTTCTCATAGATATTTACCACTTCCCTACCCATTCATTTTCATGTACTTTCTAAAAAAATTAAAATCATACAAACTAAATATAAATAAATGAATAAATGAAACCAATCACATAAAAATGCCAAGACAAAACAAAAATGCACAAAACAAACATTTGTTTTTGTAGACACTGTTTGCACATCTTACAGATACATATATGCTAGAAACCTACACACATTTAAATCAAGTAACAGTCTTCTAAAATGCATTATTGAATTTCAGTTTTTTTCCTAAAACAAAAATAATCATCTCAAACTTGATTCAATGTTATCAACATAGTATATAATAATTGTTGAAATGTTATTTTATATCCCTCATTAATTCAAGGCAACAGTAGATAAATGAAAAGCCATGGTTGACTAAGCCTCATAGGAATAATTAAACATAACAATAGTTTTCCTAATGTTGAAAAATAGCAATTACTTTAAATAATTATAAGATCTTAACTTTTACACCGGAAAAAGGAGAATAATAATTAAATAGAATCTCAAAGAACCCCCAAATTTCATTAAGCACCTACCTCAGGTTAAAAATAACTCAACCTCCCTGAAAAATCTTATCACTTATGTAATTATTTCATAATTATCATTTCAACGTAGCCTAAAACCAAGTGTGGAAAGTAGTGATGGAAGAATTATTTCTAATTTATACAATAGGAAACTCAAATCCGATAACTTGAATAAAAGCACATCTAAATCTCTTTGAAAATATAAAATACTGCTAGAAAGGCTTAAATAGTAAATGCATTCACACATGCATACACACATAGGATGAAAAGACTGAGATTTGGAGGTGCTGAACCTCCAAATAAATCATAAAATTCAATTTCATTTTACAGAAATCAACTTCAATATGTTTCCACCCTGAATTGGTGAACAGCTCCTGATATTCACATTTATCATCAAGGATTAAGACTAGATTATAATGCTATGAAGACTAAAAAGAATACCCTTTACTATAAACTTCACTATAAATTTATTAAGGCTAGTATGTTATACATGTGGCTCTATAGAAAGATAAATAAAATGTAATTATCAACCCAGGATAAGCCCCACACTTATATCCAATTTTAACTGAGGAAAGCATCACACACAGATTATTTACCTATAGTTCTGAGCCAATTACCCATGCATACGAACCCCCATTCTCTCTTGGTAGGGAGTGCAAACCAGTGTAGGTACTATGGAAATCACTGTGGAAAATTATCAAAAACGTAGTAAGAAATCTGCCATATGATTCACGTATACCGCTCCTTGGCATATTCCCCATGGAGAAACCTTAATGCCCTACTCCAAACATCCTTGCTCACCCATGTTCATTTATAATAGGTAGGAGATAAAAAGAACCTGAGTATCCTTCAATGAAGAGCTGATAAAGAAAATGTGGCTCATATACACTATGGAATACAATTCAGCTTTAAAGAAAACTAAAATCAAGAAGTTTGCAGGAGCGGGGCATGGTGGCACACTCCTGTAATCCCAGCACTTGGGAGGAAGACGCAGGTGGATTTCTGAGTTCCAGGACAGCCTGGTCTGCAGAGTGAGTTCCAGGACAGCCAGGGCTACACAGAGAAACACTGACTCAAAAAAAACAAACAAAAAAACCCCCCAAAAACAAACAAACAAAAAAGAACTTTGCAGGATGGATGTAGTTGTGAATTTTTAGTATGCTCATGCTTTTCCTCCTGGCAACTTTTCTTGGAAAAAGTACTGAGTCTGAAATATGTTTACAATTGCCCAGGTCCTACATTTTGGCTGGTGTCCAATTATCTCATAAATTATCTCATTATTTTATTCTAAGTTCTGCCATGTGGATGGTTACCTGGTCCCTAGTTTTTTGTTTGTTTTTGGTTTTTTGCTGCTGACTGCATCAACATTCTGGGCCAATCTCTTGCTTGTCTCTATCCCATCATCCCTGTCTCTGTCTCTCTGCTGGATGTCCCATCTTCTAATTTTCTGCCTAAGCTCATTAGCCAATCAGCATTTTATTGACAGGTGAATGCTTTTACATAGGGCACAAGAGATTATTTATACATTCCCCCCTTTTAGTCCAACAAGAGGGTCATTTTCTTACAAAAATAAACTGTATACAATACTAATTTTGAAAACTGTCAGGTCAGATTTACATTCATAATGTTCAGTCCATATGTTTTGACAATATTCAAGAAAGTATTCTATTATCTATACTGTCTTAGTGAGTTCAGAGTTCTTTACCTTAATCAATTTCTATCATAACTTATATTACCAAACTAAAACATCTTCTTAGGCTCAGGAACATTTTTTTAAAAAATCCTAAACAATTTAGACTTAATTTTGAGACTATAACTATCTAGTCTTCAATTTGTCAGAGACCTGAGAAGGAATAAATATTATCTAAGTATGTAGGACATGCAGGCAAGCAGGTTCCAAAACTAGAGAAATGGCAGATAATGTTGGCTGTCCCCTAAAATTCCTCTATAATGTTGGAGCATCAATCTTCAGCATTCTGGCCCAGTATAACTGACAGACTTTCCTATGAAGCAGGAATTATGAAAAACTTGTTTACTCTTTCCTTGCAAGGTTTTCAGTAAATTTCCCTTCATCCCATTTGTCCATTTTGGTCAGCATCCTGTCTTCAGTTGAAGCAAGGGCAGTTTCTTGCCCAGTGGCAGCTTGCTACATTTGTAACAAACTCTATAAGGAGATTATTCGATGCTTATCATCTTCTTTGTGTAGAAAGGGAGTGCTTGATGTCTGTAGCTGATACATCTGAATACTAAAAAAGCCTTTTAATAATAAATCATCTTTAAAAGTCATATCTTGTAGATCTATGATATTTTTGAACTATCTATCTAATATGTGAATTGCCTGTTTCTAGCTATTCACTATCTGATTAACCTTGAAAATATCTATTAGAAGACTAAATACAACTTATTTTGTAAATAACTATACTAGTGCCTATAAGATCATGTGTTCAGTAGACTACTAACTTGTGTTATTTATCATAAACAGTTTGTAGTAGTAGCTTTTAAAAGAACTGGAACTTAATATTTCATTTTTAAGTATCTCCAAAGTAACTATCTCAAGCAAGAATTGAAAATATGTCTATAAAGCATGCTATGGCAAAATATAACCAAAAATTTGCATCAATATACAAAGATCTATGCCTATGTATCAAAATATAAGCTCAATTTTATATCAACATATAAAGACATATACAAATGTAAGAATTTTGTCTTGTTAATAGTCTTTAGTCTAAAAGTAGATTCAATAATCAGTATTTTTTCTATTATTGCTGTATTCCATACCCCATTTCCATCTCTTCTCTCCCTTTTCCCCTTTAATACTAGATAGGGGAGAAATAAAGACATTAGAAGAAAAAGAAAAATAGGCTCAGGGGATTCTACTCTCCTATGTTTTGTTTCCTCCCTCACCCAAGACCATCACAACTTGTAACCATCCTCCTTAACTGGTCACAAATACCTATAACTCACCAAACAACTAAAAGATAACCACACATTCTGCCTTTTGGGAATGGGGTGTTGCCCTCTTAAAAATGTTTTCTGTTGATTTCGGGGCATAGTTTCCTTGCCCAAGAAAATTTGGACAATGTTCAATTGTTACGAAAACTAGCTGTAACAATTGTCATCCAGTCTCTATGTGCTCAGAAAGTTCAGGACTTAATTGAAGTCCTGACTGGACAGTCTGTGATGCTGGACCAATTGGGGTTAGCAGCTTTCTTTGAAGCTGTCCTAGATGCAGAATTTTGAGGAAAGAGCATTGAGGGTGTCTGAGGTGGGATCAGACAGGATGATGGACTGAATATGTCTCACTATCTCAGCATCCTTTTCAGCATCCTCAAGGTGAAACTTGTCCTGGCTGCTTTTCTGGTTGTTTTTCTCTGTGAAGATATATACTTTCAATGATATTATATATCTTGTATTAAAATGAGTATGGAAAGTGCAGTATGCACAAATCAGTTAAAGATTTTTTTAACTCTTTGTTTGAACAAGTGAAAAAAAAAACTACCTTTCATTATAGGTTCGTTTGGATTGTATAATTTAATTATAATTAAAACATTTGACATTTTGATTCTTTAAAAAATTTAAATATCATCTTTATTATTAAAGTTATATCTGATTTTGTATCAATTAATCCTTTAATCTCAATCCAACTGTAATTTTGACTTCATACTCTTATTATTTGTAGTAGTTTGCCAAAATTATCTGCTTTTTTTTTGTTTTTTTTTTGTTTTTTTGTTTTTTTTTTTTTTTAGAATCTCCTGTTTTACACATAGGAGTGGCTCTAGCTCGTAAATGGTTTATTTAAGTGTTGCGCCACTCTGTTTCTCCTGTCAGGTTTATATTTTTCTAGTTGTGTTTTTGAATTGTCATTCCTAGATGGACAAGAAATAATTGGCTCTTGTATATTTTTGGTCCTGAGTGAAGCCCCTTAGTCAGTTTAGAATATATGATATTGTGTGAAGTAATCGAGAGCTAGAAAGACAAATCTCACATTATCTGTCTCATTGGAGGCTCCTAACTTCAAATTTTCATATCTGAGTACATAGCAGAAACCCAGAAAGTAAAACAGGACCGTTATAAGGATTGGGGGATTGAGTAACAAATAATAGGAAGATAGCAGGCTCCTAGTGATCTCATCAGGGATAAAAGAGGGGTGATTCAGAAAGAGGGAAAGAGGGAAATACAGAAAGAAGGAGGCTAAAATGATACGAAAGATGTCTGAAAAAAACATAAGATTGTCATACTATTAACTATTTACTACAGGCTTCTATAAGACACGTAAATCAGTGTATAAGTATACATACATATTTCTAATAAACTTTTGTCATGTTTATTAAACTGGCAATGTTCCCTCCAAGAACCAAAGATCAATTAACAAAAAGCAAACAAGGCAAAAACAAAAACCATTTCCAGACATAAGAATACCTCTTTTGATTTGTCTGCCAGGACTATCCAAGAGAATCCCAAAGCACACTGCCTACTGCTATTATCTTTAGTTGTTTCCAGAGGTGGAAGGTAAATCCCCGCTGCTGAAGATGCTGTGTGCTTCATAACAGGGACCAGGGATCACTAATATAGGACAGATCTGAAAGCTTGGGGAATTGAGGACTAGCTTTCATGGTAGTAAAATTCAGCTCTCAAGTTTCCAAAGGAGGGAGGCAAACCAACACTCCAAGTTATGATGCCTATGAACTTTATTAACTACTAGCATGGCATTCTAACCCTCGGGGTTCAATAGGGGCATGCACACCTTGGGGGTACCCAACAGGTCTCTCTAATTAGATTTAAGATATGCTCAACAAGAATCTATGCTTGATTCTGGAAATAGCCAACTCTATAGTGCTAGTGAAGTCTGGACATTGGAGGACATCAATGGGAGGAGAGGCCCTTGGTCCTGCCTGTGAAGGTTCCAAGCCCTAGTGTAGGGGAATACTAGGATAGGGAAGCAGGAATGAGTGGGTCGGTGACACTCTCATAGAAGCAGGGGGAGGGGGTATGGGATAGGAGGGTTTTGGAGGGGAAACTAGGAAAGGGGATAACATTTAAAATATTAATAAAAGAAAATATCCAAAAATTCAAAACATTTAATATCCCTTCTAATTAAAGTTCTAAAACTTTATTCATTTGGCATAATCTATTAAATGTTTGTGACTAAAACTGCAATTGTTCTCAATAGATATATTTCAGAATAAGGTGTATTATCCAATAGACATATTTCAGAATAAGGTATATTATCTAATAAGAGGGTCCACAAACTTATTTTCTTTAGTATATTAAGTGACTATCTTTTAAATGGTGATTTTTATATAAACATAAATTTGTGAACCTATCCTTTTCCTACAAATACATTATGTGAGTGTTATTTTTATTTATTTTTACCATAAACTTGTTAAAAATAATACTCTTAATATGACATGAAGTAAAAATGCAATTCAATAAAATATAACTTTCTCAATTAAATGGCTTTAAATTTTTTTAGTATGTTAAGACTGTAACTTTTCATAACACCTATATTAAGAGAAAAGTAAACCATGAGATTAATAATATTAAGTAAAGCACTTAAGACAGAAGTAAAGAAAATAAATTTAAAAATAAAACTTTACACTGAAATTTAAATTATCAATTTGAACTGAATTTGCAAAAATAGGTATATTGTGATGTAAAACAGTCACTTGGTTACACATCTGCATAACTATTTTCTATATTTTCTGGATAAGTGTCAGGGAAAAATTGTATGTTGGAAATAATGTGATTCTGTAATTTTAATAGAGTCTGTGATACAAAACAATGAAAATTGTGTGATATGTATTTTATATTCAACAAGAAAAAGAAAAGTCTTTGTCTTAAGAAAATTATAATTGCTTGGTTATATATACTTCCTTTTGTATTAAAAATTTGAAGACCAGAGTTTCTTCTCTTTTTGTAATGAAGAAAGTTACCAATAATCAACTAGGTAAGAAGAGCACATACAAAAACACCAAGTAGGGGGAAGAAGCTTGTTTTTACTTGTGTGATAGCAAGAAATAAATATTTTAATTTGTTCAACCATATTTTATTTTCTCAAACATCAAAATGTAAGTTGAAGATTGACTCTAAATATTATTCTTTTCTGAACTTTTGAGTGAAGTCATTCTTTCAATTTAGACTGGTGTACACATTTCTACTAGCAAGGAATCTGTTTAAAGCTATTTTAAAAATCAATAACATTTAGTCTACTCAAAAAGGTCAGACTAATCAAACATAAGAAAAAAAGTCTTGATTAGGGAGCTAGTCACTTTTTGCTGAGAACAGAAAGTTAAGAACTAATTTGCCAAGACAAGATTCAGGAACTCAAAATCCGCTATTCCTCGCAATGGTTTCTAAAAGGAATAAAAACTTTGAAATAAAACCTTGAAAATGTTTGGTAAAATCTTGAGCAATCTTTATAATATTTTTTAAATTCAAGTTTTATCCACCATTTTGTGTATAAAGCAAAATAATTCAACAAATGATTATCTGATAAAAAGACAAACATTCACATATAGAATAACTGTATAGTAGACTCACATGTAAGAAGATACTTAAACCCACATGGCATTTTTTCATGAGTGAAACAATATTACTTATCATTAAGATAATCATTTCTACAATCAGTGAACTCAAGACTGACAATAATAAGGCAAAATAGATGTAAAACTAATTGGAAAGCAAATTGAAAAATCATTAAGTCAAAATAAAACAGTGCCCTGCAACAGAAAACTCCATTTGCCTAAGGGAAGAAAGAGTAGATACATAGCTGGATTTCAAAAGGAAAATTTTCATTGTATATCATTTTATAAGGTTTGAATTATGTCCTATGCAAAACCCTTACCTAATAAAATACAGATATTAAAAAGCCAAATCAATATACAAATATGTCAATGTTATGATTAAATATATACAAAAATATTTGCCTTTACTCCCCAAACTTAAAATTTTTAGTCTACTTTATGACAGTCACTTTTCTTTGTCAAGGTAAGAATAAAGAACAATAGACTAACAATAGCCCAATGTAGAGAGAAAGTGTTTCTGTGACCTGTTCAGCCACTAATGGGAAATCTGCGTCATATCTCCTTTCTGCAAAGCCTCGAGAAAGATGTTGCAGGAAGGATTGGAAAGATTATAAGAGCCAGAGTTCTAAGAGAACTATTAAAAAAACTGTGTCTTCTCGAAATGGCAAGATTGCTGCACTCAGGAACTCACAGCATTTGGGAGCTACCCAAGCTAGTGAACATTTCAGCTTGTTGTATGTAAGAAGTCCCAACCTTAGCAGAATAGCTGTTAGTTGATTGCTTTGGAGTCAGGGAGATTCAAGTTTTCTTTAAGGGTGTCATCACCAATCACTCAGCTATACTCCAGCAGATGGCACTATACCTGGGCAGCACGAATTGGAATCAGTGGGCTATAAAAACTGAAGGAAAGTAGAGATTAGAGGAGATAAGGTATGTAAGACTTTATGCTCGTTGTCAAGTATTTAAACTTTTAGCCAGGTATGGTGGTGTATGCCTTTAATCCCAGTACTTGGGAAGCAGAGGCATAAGGATCTCTATGAGGCTGAGGTGAGGCCAGCTTGATATATAACCAGTTTTAAGTCAGCCAGGTCTTCATAGTGAGACCCTGTCTCATAACAAATGTTCTGAGGGTTTTATTCCAACTGCAGTGGAAAGCCATGGAAAAGGCTTGCAAAGGATGATGCCATGGAGCATATTAAATGTTATAAAGGTCATTGCGGCTGTTCACGGCAAAATTAATTAGAGAGGCCAAGTGTGGATGTGTAGGAACAATTAAAAACCAACTTCAACATTCCTAATGAAATGCTGACAATAGCTAATGTGTTCATTACAGCTCTGAAGGAGATCAGTGAGCAAGTTTGGAATATATTGAGGAAGTACTGCCAATAGAACTTAGCAATTCATTAGATGTAATGGGTCTAATGTGCATCCTGTTCTACTGGTTTCATAATTGATAATTATAGGGAGGACTTGAAAGTCCCTTTATTTAACCATCTAGATTAAAAGATTAAACCAGTTTTGAGAAAGAGAGAGAAAGAGAGAGAGAGAGAGAGAGAGAGAGAGAGAGAGAGAGAGGTCTTCTATTATCAAAGGACTACTTTTTAAGAGAAAATTAAAATACTAATAGGCAAATACAGATACCTTACTTTTTCTCCCTTAATTATTTGTATAGTTCAATGTACATTAGGAAACAGACTACAGATAATTAAAATTTTGACACTGAATTGTTTTAAATAAATAATCATGCTATATTATAACTTGGGGATGAATTGGAACTAGTTTCTCTGTACTTTACAGACAGGGCTAACACTTTACCATTGTGCCCTGGCAGATGCTTGTCAGTTGTTCCCCTGAGAATCTCTGCTTTGGCTGTACAATGATAGACAGACAGAAGCAGGTAGTTAAATATTTCAATTTTTATTACTGTATGACAAAGACCTACAACACAACTCAAGGCAGCAGAAGCTTTGTGCTATGAAACAAGGGTTCATTAGCACTTCATTTTAAGTGATCAGGAATCTATAGTTGAAGCATCTATAACAAAGTAATTTAGCCTTCATTATATACTTTAATCTCAACAATTCTTTGATAATTCAGGTCCTATATACAAGTTAGTAAACTTCAAGTATGCATGAAAGTATTATCACTCCTTTCTCCATGTTGAATATAAAAGATCATTGCTATTATTCTATCTGCAAAATGTGGAGGGGCAGGGTACAGAAAGAGGAAGCCATGATATACAAAAGTTCTTGAAGATAAAATCTGTTGCTTCTTCTTCAAAGGGATCCATACTGATTAACTAAGGGATCAGTTTTGGACAGAACACTAGAGTGGTCATTTCAAACATTGTGTGAAGGGTCACTTCCCTTCTAGGTAAGCCAGTTTGTGCATATGGTCACCTTTCTCCTTATGTACATTTGCTGATGAACTTGGCTTCATACTATCAGACCTTTCTCACTGTGTAAATATGGGTGACAGATGAAAAGAAATCATAGTTCGGTATAAGGCTATAGACAGAAGACACTGCCTTGGCAATTTATTTACTTTAAGATATTGGATTTGGGATAAGGAGTACTAAATTCGATGCTAAAATTGTGCTACTTGCTGTATGACCATGCTTCAGTTTTCTTCCTGAGATTTTATTAGATTTCTAGAGGCAAGGGTTTCTCAGTCTTAGTGAGATATTTTTTGCCTTGTAGGAAACATTGGAAAATGCCAAAGGATTATCTTTGATTGGTTCAACTAGGGAAGTAACACAGCCACTCAGCAGACAGAGGCAGGGATGCTGAGTGTTGAATTGCATGATACAACCTCTTACAACCAAAAATCATTTCGTGTAAAATGTCAATATTTAAAAGTTTAAAACATTTTCATCTAAGGTCTCTTTTAGCTTTAAAACATTAGTAATCCTTTGAGAAAGACTCCCAACAAGTTATTCAAGGTAATAAAAGATATTCTTAAATTTGCTAAAATAGAATTTATTTGTATTATAAACACAAATATTACCATCTATCATGACATTTTCCTTGAAAACAGTTGACTATGATTTAGTAATTACAGGGAATTCCCAGGTATTAGGCTTTATTTAATTGCTAATTGATAAAGGTTAGCTTAGCTCTCTTTGGACAGGGCCACCTACGGGCAGATAGTACTGGTTTGCATAACAAAAAAATGTAGCTGAATGTAAGCCTGGAGGTAAGTCAGTAAGCTCTGTTCTTTTGCTGTTGTCTTGCCTCCAGATTCCTGCCTTGATTTTTGCCCCAATTTCCCTTGATGATAGACTGTAGCCTACAATGTGAAACAAACCATTTGCTATATAAGTTGCTTTCTGTTATGGTACTAATCACAGCAACAGGAAGCAAATGCTGTACATCAAACCTCACATTTCTTTCCTAGGCACAAATAACTGTAACATTAGGAAATCTCTCCATGACTCAGACGTCTTTTCTTTAAAATGTAACTGGTAATCAACTTTGTGTTTTAAATCAATAATTTTTTTTAAACAAAGTTCTTAGTGTTTGATACATAAGCAGCACTAAATCAATATTAGTTATTGCCATAGTTAAGTAAGGGTGAATTTTCATTATTTTTTTCCACAGGATTTATTTACTCTAGTCATTCCAATTTATTGTTGTTCATAGGTTTTTGCTGATACCACTCTTTGTTATGGCACATAATCTTCCACCTGAATAAATTATGCTCACCTTTGAGGCTCCAAGTCAATGGTCCCTGAAGGAGCCCTGTTCATTCCGGAGACACAGTTATAACCATTCCATCTATTGAGTCCTAAAGACATCTATTCACAGCATACTTTAAAAATCTCTATCTACACCTAGCTGTTATAGTCTGAAGTTGGTTTGATCCAAATTTCTACTTTGAAATCTCAATGGCAAACACTATAGTCTAAGGAGGTGGGTCTTTGAGAAATGATTGGGTCATAGGCAAAGCTGCCATGAAAGGTACTATTATCTACATAAAATTTTCTTAGAAAAGACCTTCCTCTTCTTTATGAGGCCATAGGAAGAAAGAGCAGCTTCTGTATCAGAAACTGGGCTGTTGCTAGATTGCTAGATAGACCTGTGCCTTAATCTAGGACCTACCAACCTTCAGAATTATAAGAAATAAACTTTTTCTATTTCCAAGTCACATTTCTTGACAGACTAGGATACAGTTACACTATATTATCATTCATATGTTCATAAATACATACACAAATGGACACATACATTAGGTTCAAATGTCATCTGTGCATGTGTTACTTGTACACTGAGCCCTCTATAAATCTGTCAACTACACCCAAACTGTGATACAAACTCTCTTTCTCCAATAATAAAGGATAGCAGTAAATTTACAACCTGAAATTAAATCTTTATATATGGATGCAAATTCGAAGAGAAGTCCCTTGTTTGACAGAATAAAATGATTAATGAAAAGCAGTTCTCAGCAAGATCTATTTATAACCATTTGAAGGATACTCTTGTTTCAAGTGTATAGAAATTCCTGTATTCTAAAGAATTAACACAATACATTCTATTTTTATTCCAATATTTATAATATATTAAAATTTAAACAAAAGGAACAGCTGTTTATAATATCTGCTGTATGGTTTGCTTGCAATGAAGACATCCTAGATGGTAAATTTTACATATGAATAGTATTGCAAAATCTTATATTACACTAAAATTTTAGTCTCATTCTAAGCAGTTAAGATAAAATGATAAGAAAATTGATAGTTAAATAAGAATACTCAACAGTAATTCCTATACAGTAAGCATGGTTGACTTTATCCACAACATTAAACAAAATAAAGAAAATAGTTATTAGTATACTTCCATGTTATGGGTATTAAGAAAGGTGATTAGTAATATGATTTATGAATAGGACTGAAATTATTCAAGGGTAATCAAAAATGACTGTCACTCATTATATTAGTTATTTTTCCATGGCTATTATAAAATACTATGACCTAAGGCAACTTAAGAAGAAATAATTTATTTTATCCTATCGTTCCAGAAAGTGAGTCCCCTAATAGTAGGGGAAGCATGGCAAAAGGCAACAGAAGTAAATAGAAAAGCAATTAGAAAACAGAAAGTGAAATAGGAGTGAGTTACTGCTATAAACTATCAAAGCCCACTCCCTGGGATACACTTCTTTCAGCTAAGATGCAGCATTTACTCAAACACTGTTTTCAATGCTTGCGCCTAATGAAGGAACTTCTCATTAAATACACCACCCATGCATTGGCCATAGCACATGAAAAATAGCAGACACGACAAGATATAGTTTAATTTACAATGGTGTCAGATTAACAAATAGAAAGTCATAATTGTTGCTTGAATTCCATGAAGACTTGACAGTTTGGTTTTCTTTTACCATTTTATAAAATGGTAGAAACACGTTTCCTAATATTAAAATCAGATTATTATGTACCCAATGTAGACTTATCAGAAATATAAACTATTTTTCTCCTCTGAAGATAAATGGACATAGAATTGAAAAGGTAATTAGCCATGAATCCATAAATTCACAAGGAAAACAAGGAGGAAAATCAAAACAGAATTGTATAAGCTATGTAGTCACGTGCTTAAATAGTACTAATTATCAATATTTTATTTTAGTTTAGAATAAACAAAAGATATTATATGTAAAGCTTAATTTTCTAGAAGCAGATTATGATTAGAAACTGATGTCCTTAATTTCAATTGATTTCTGATACATAATTTAGAAAGTTAGCCCTATGGGAACAACATAGTGAGTTTTAAAAGAAATATAAAATTGAGTTAATTACATTTAAATGGCTAGTATTTCTTGTGAGAAAAACCTCAAAGATTTCCTTTTAAATCATCCCTTTAATAAATTGCATATTAAATTTATTATAAATGCTGCAC